>NW_022588284.1:0-18427 GCF_009834535.1 Camelus ferus | reverse complement strand
TAGAATCCTATCTGGCTCTCCGTCGGGGCAATAACTACCTCACAAAGTGAGTATGGAATGTTTTCATTCTCTCCTTTTTTTTTTGGCAAGTTTGGAAACATTTATTAAAATATTTGTGTGAAATTTACTTGTGAGAATATCTATCATGTGTTTTTATATGTGCCATCTTTCATGACTGATTGATCCATCATAGTTATTGGTGATTTCTAACCTCAGATTCAGACGGGGTCTCACACGTTGGGATGAGCCATTTTCTGGGTTGTCCAATTTTTGCTACACGTGTTGTAATAGTTTCCTGTGATCCTAAATTTTGTGTCATGAGTTGTAATATTTCTCTTTCAGTTACAATTATTTTATTTGAGATCTTTTTTTTTTTTTTTACTGAGTCTATCTAAAGTTTTATCTATTATTTTATCTTTCAGCAAAACCATCTCTTGGTTTACTTTTATTTATTATTTTATTAATCTTTATTTCATTCAAATTTCAGTATTGGATACAGCCGCATTCTGATAACTTATGTTTGATTTGTTGTTCTACTTCCCTAAGGTATAAATTTAGGTATTACATTTGAGGTTATACTTTTAATGTATGTGTTGTCACTATAATTTCCCACTTTGTACTTTTTCACTGTATCTTAGTTTGGCATGTTTTTTATTTGTTTATGTGTGTGTGTTTGTGTGTGTGTGTGGTGTGTGTGTGTGTGTGTGTGTGTTTGTGTTTTAAAATAATGGTTTATTTTCTCTTGGGTTGCATCTTGACCTGGAGATTGGTGAAGCATTTCTGTTTTAATTCCACATGTTTTGGAGTTTTCAATTTTCCTCCTTTCCTGGCTTCCAGTTTTAAATTATTGTTGTCAAAAAAATGATTTAGGATGATTTTAATGTTGTTAAAATTCCTAAGTCTGCTGAAACCATCCTATAAACTATCCTGGGGAACGTTACACATGAGTTGGAGAAGAACATAGTCTGTGTTGGTTTATGGCAACTTCAGCATGTCTGCAGATCCATTGTTCTAGGGTGTAGCTCAAGTCCAATATTTCCTTATTGTTTTCTTTCTGGACAATGAATCCATTGTTGAAAGAACATTATTGATGTCCCCTGCTGTACTTTATTGTTTTCTTCTGGTCCCTTCCTTCATGTCTTAGTATTGATAATTATATATAGGTTCTCCAGTGTTGTTTGTGAACGTATTTACATTTGGTAATCCTCTGATGAACTATCCCCTTCATCATTGCTTAATAACATTCTTTGTCTCTTTTTATACTTTTTGCATTTAAGTGTATTTATTTTTTTTTCATGAAGTGTGGACACTGCTGCCGTCTTTAAAGGACACCTTCATGAATATCTCTTTCCAGGTCTTCCCATTAATTCTATGTGTTTCATTGAAGCTGAAGGGGAACTTGTGTAGGCTGCATAGAATTGAGACTAATTTTAGTTTTATTTTTTGTTTCATTCCTCTAGCACCTTTTGACTTTTAATTAGACAATGTAATCAATTTATTTTGACGTGATTCTTGACAAGTAAGATCTCACTATGGCCACCTTGTTCATGGCTATGTTTTAGATCTTTGTTTCTCTTTCCTTCTTTCATGTTCTCCTATTTATCCTTCAGAACTGATAATTTCTCTACTGCTATATTTAAATTCTCTTCTCTTTGTTAGTGTGCATCTGTCATTGCTTTGGACTGTCACTTCCTTGTTATTATGTGAACATTTTGTAGATAAAGCAGTCTATCTTAAGCTGATTAATGAATTGAGTTTGCATGAAAATACCAATAATTTTCTTACCCCTTTCCAAGGAGGGTGCTGCCCACAGCACGTGTGGCAGCCCTATGCGAGTACTTATGAAGTCTCAATTTTTCCTATTGTAAAATTATTGTAATGATAATTCCTTAAATTTATTGTAATAAAAGCTAAATCTAATACATTAGCTGCTAAGTTTGATAGCAGATTTAATCATTAACACATGACCATATTACAGTAGTGTTCCTAACATTAATGTGTACCAACATTTACCAATGCATTGCACATTTTCAAATTTTGTGTGCAATTAATTTTCTTCCTTTTCTTTGAGATTTAAGAATTCATTACATCATTTATCTTAATTCATGGGTAAAAATGATCAATTCCTACTGCATTTGCAAGCAGAGTTGGGTGGGTAAGGATGCTTTTCTCTTGCTTTAATCTTGAAAGTGAACTTTGCTAAATATTTTCAATCACTATTTTGTTCCCTTTGAGCAATTTTGATATTCTTAGTAAAGCCTCCTTGTTCATTAAGTATGGAAGAGTTAATGTTATTTTAATTGCCAGGGAGGGTGGTGAGCCCACACCACTGTGGCAGCCCTGTGTAAGTGCCTATGTAGTGGCTGGGGCCAATTCCTCAAAACTTCATAATTCTTTGGACCAGTCCTAGATGGAAGAGTCTTGGACAATTATGGTCACGATTACCGTTTTGAGACCCCAGCTGTCAGCATGCCCTTGTGGCTCCAGTGCTGATAGAATGGTGTGTGCTTGGAATTCAGTGCCAATAAGTTCTATAAGTTGGGTGTCATGTAGTTGTGCTCAGAAGGGCTAGTTGCATATAAGCCCAGTTATCAGACCAATGGAAGCAGAGAATGGTTGAGCCAAGTCCACAAGCATCTGGAAGGCCCTGGCTATTGGCATGCATTACTGTGAGTACAGAGTTTTATGACAGTGACACAGTAAGTATCAGTTATATTAGTGTACAGCTACTGGGGCTCGTTGCCAGTGAGCCCTGTTCGGCTTGTCAGAGACAGAATTACAAAGTCAAATCTGGGTGAAGAAACTCCTGTGCAGTTCCTCGGTGTCAGTGTTTGCTTTTGTTAGCAGGATCTTCCCAGGAGCATGCACATGGCAGAAGAAACCAGCGACATGTGATGGGACAGGGTCATGTGAATATATAGCTGAAACGGCTCAATTCAAGTGACACTTGGGCTGCAGGGTAGTGAGTAGAAGTATTTCTAAATCTCAGGTCTTGTGCAAATTTGGAGTACTTGGCTACCAACATGGATTTCCATGGCTGCATTTTCTCAATGACAGGTAGGAGAGGCCACTGATGTGAGTCAGGATCATTGTGTTTATGTGCAAAGGCAGGGAGATTAACCTCAATACATACATGGCAGTTGAGGTCACCCAAAATTTCCTAGGTTGGAAATCTGCACTCATGAAGACTCAGATGCTTGAGTTTGCTTCCACTGTGGATCATGTATTCCAATAGAAACATGGGGTGACTTGTGGCTTGTGTTTGTTAACACAGATTTCTGTGGCATGAAACCCAATAGAATCTGCTGGGAGTTCATGGCATCCATTCTAACACTGAATGGCTAATAGTGCTACCTTCTCTTCTTCCTTGTTTCTTGCTGTCTCTATACAGCTCAGCCTGGGTGAATACTTCAGCTGATGCACTGAATGTCTACAAAAACTGGTCATATAATCTGCTTCTTCATTTCTAGTTAGAAAACATTTTCTAGCTTGAGATTGCCCATTTGGTACTGAGCAGTACTGTCCTGAAGGACGGGACATTGTGACCAAATGAAGCTGTTTCGTCCTTGCCTTTTTGAATGGTTATTCCTATAATTCATGTTCTTTTGTGTTATCAGACTGTCTCTAATTTGAGATTGCCTGAGATAACCCTGAGATTTCAAGAGCTGTTTTATTCTTATAAAGAGCTGTCTAATACTTGCTCTTTGGTGGCAAATGGGCATGTTGGACCTCTGAAATCACCATCTGCATGATTTCAGTGATGGTTTGGGGAGACTGTTTTCCTCAACTCTGTATAATCAAGACCGAAGTTGAGAGCTATCCTGTTTGCATTAAGAGAATTTCTAAAGTGTTTGGATTACCATGCATTTGTCCATTCCATGAGAGCTGAGCTGACCTGGTTGCTGACATCCTAAACTTATCTTGGAGGAGCCCACATTCCATCTGCAGAGAATCATGTGTGATCTGTGAGTTGTGATTTTCCCATCTGTGGAGAAGTACTGGGCACCAGAGAAAGTGAAAGTCAAGGACTTTATGTGGCATGTGGGATCTAGTAGTGGAGTGTGTCCACAGAGATTCTCCTCCAAGAATATAAGTGGGCTTCTGATGGAGTCTACAAGTAAGCTAATAGGATCTACAGCCAGTTATTAAGATATATGTAATAGCTGCCATTTGCCTCCACTTTTTCCTCGCTTTTAGTTATCCTATGACAAGTCACCTCCACAAGTCCCCTCAGTATTCTGAGTGGAGCAAGAGAACAGTGACTTTTTTGGAAGCATCCTCTAAGGCTGAAGGATTCACACTTCACTCTAATTTTACTCAGTGTGTGAGACCTTTACTCTAAAGGCTTCTCTGTTGGCACTGAGCTATGCTATCTTGGAGAAAGAGTCATTCGTTAAAGTGAAGCTGTTCTTACCCTTATTAGCATGTGTATTCTCAGATATGTTTTTCCATCCACCAGAGGCTGGAACTTCTCAGCTGCCTTACCACTGGTCTTGGTGATATTCTCATGCATAGGTGGATGTGAAAATTAGTATTTTGCAAGGTGGATTTTCAAAGGTTAGAACATCTCATGTTACCATATTGTATACATGACTTCTCATCAAATATTTTGTATTAACTTACAATGATTATCACATTGGTTGGTGACTTAATCACCTAGATTCCCACTTATCTTTCTCTGGTTAGTATCCTTTTAAACTCAACTCTATTCCATATTTCAAAATTGTTTTTTTAAAAAAATAAGATATTATATCATATGAAATATAATATTTAGTATTTTATCTAAAGAATGGATTTGAATTTAACCTTTCCTTTAAGATTTACTCTTTGTTAAAGAAAATTAGCTTTCTTCTTATGTAGCATGATTTTCCTGTGTAGTGTAGGTTCAAACTCGGACAGTTGTACTTATTAATCTTCTAATGACTACCAAATCAATCTATAACCAGTTTTCAAAATATATCAGAGTACCCTTGTTATTGGCTTAAAATTATTTTTCCTGTGGTAACAGACAGTATACCACTTATTTTATATGTCTTGGATATTTCCTAGGAATGCACAGACTGATTATAGTTGTATCTAAAAGACCTTAGAGCCAGAAAATAAGTTCAAAATTAACAACCCATGGCCATTTGCATACAAAGGAGCATTATGCCATCTCCTGTCAATGGCCCTAAAGAAACACAAATCTTTAAGCTCATAACAACTCATTTAAATGAATGTCAGAAAAGCCATTCAACTAGGTAATAATATAGAGCAGTAGAAAACTAAATGAACAAGTAAAGCAATGCCTTAAAATAAGAGAATATCCACTAAACAATAGAAAAAAATTTTAAAGACCTAAACAGGAAGTTTTGACAGAAAAAACATATAACAGAAATGAAAATTTTATTAGAGATGTTAATCAACTTGATCAGTCAAAATGAAGACTCAGCTAATTAGAATAAAAGGTCATATAATTTTATCAGCTCAGATGAGAGGAAAAAAGGAGAAAAAATAAAAATAACTCTGGCCTAAGTGGCACTAGGTCACAGAGCAAATACTCTTTGTAGAAGTCCAAAAGTAAAAGAGAGAAAGCGGCTGAACCATTATCTGAAGAACAAGTGACAAAAACTTCTCAAATCTGAGAAAACAAATGGACACACAGACTTAAGAACATCAAGGAACTCCATATATTCTAGAATACTACAAGGAGGCACATTATAGTCATTTTTTTCTTGAAAGCAAATACAGAAAGAGAATCCTTAAAGCAGCACACAAAAATAATTCATCATCTACATTGGCTATTCCTTAGGTAATAAGTAGATTCTGAGGGGAATTCATGCAGGTCAGAGGGAAATGAGATAATATATTCAAAATGTTAATAGTGAAGCAAGAGACAAACAAACAAAAACTAGTAATGAAGAATTCTAAACTTTACTCAACTATTAAGGAGTCTATGATATTTCCAGCTAATCAAATGGGAGAAATGGTTACAAGTCAAATCTCAGTTTAGCTAGAAGGAAAGAGATGAGCAATTTGATAGCCATCTTTTAAAATTTCTTTCTATTTATTTTCCAAAATCTTTTATTGGGTATGTTCATTTTACAATGTTGTGTCAAATTCCAGTGTAGAGCATCATTTTTCAGATACAGATGAACATATGTATATTGGTTATTACACTTTTTTTTCATGTGAGCTAACAAAAGATCTTGTATAGAGTTCCCTGTGCTATACAGTATAATTTTATCTTACTCTGCATATGCCTGTCAGTATCTGCCAATTTTCAATTCCTAGTCTGTCTCTTCACAACCCCATGCCCTTGGCAACCGCAAGTTTGTATTCTATGTGTATGAGTCTGATTCTGTTTTATATTAATGTTCTTTTTTTTTTTTCCTGGATTCCACATATGACTGATCTCATATGATAATTTTCTTTCTCTTTGGTCTTACTTCACTTAGAATGACATTCTCCAGGGACATCCTTGTGCTGCAAATGGTTTTTATATGTCATTTTTATGGCTAAATAGTATCCCATTGTATAAATATAACATATCCTCTTTATCCAGTCATCTGTTAATACATTTAGGCTGTTTCCATAGCTTGGCTATTGTAATAGTGCTGCTATGAACATTGGGGTGCAGGTGTCTTTTTGAAGTAGGGCTCCTTCTGGACATATGCACCTTATTAAATTTCTTTTCTTTCAAATCCCCACTGTCAGTTCATTCCTTCCATTTCTTTAGATGAGGGGAATGGGCTCCAATCTCTTCTGGCAGCTTCCTGCTGAATTGAGATGTCATCAGGGTATTCTTCCAATGGAAGGAATGAACATGATCATACTTATTTTTAGGAGATTTATATTTCCAGTCAAGTTAATGGATTGGTAGGGCCACAAGCTTGCCTCTTTCATGAATACAACAAATCCAAAACTGAATTCTAAAGAACTATTAAAAAAAAAAAAAAGACTTGAATCTAGCAAAAAAGATATTTTGCAACTGGAAACATAAAGAGGGAACCACAGCAGAATGTTAGGAGAAGCCTGCTCATGAGAAATTCAGGCCCCAAATTCCACAGGTGGGTGAAGATTTGTTACATTGAAAAGGACCTCCCAAAGAAGTGAGAACTCTAAGCCCCACATCAGGCTCACCAGGCTGGGATGGGAAGAGAAGGAGATCACAAGACATCTGAATTTGAAGGCCAGTGGTTCTTGGTGCCTGGAGCCCAATGGGACAGATTGAAACAGAGAATCCATTTAATCGGGTAATAAAGACAGAATCCTGTGTGCTTGAGGTCAAAGGGCAAACACAGAGATTTCATAGAAACCTGGGCCTGGCCTGTCTACTAGATTTGGAGCATCTCCTGGTTTGTGGTGTATGGCAATGGCACACTCAGTTGACATAACCTGGTGTTGGACATTCTGGGAGTGTTAATCTTCATGAGCATTCTTGAAGGCTGTCTTCATTTGATGATTAGCACCAAGAATTAGTCCTTCCAACAGTCTGTAGGGAATCCTCAGTTCAAACAACATTCAGGGTGAGAACACCAACACATCCAAAGTCAGACTCCTAAACCACAAAGTCCACTGACACAGCCCTATCCAATACAGGTCTAGGACTAATCTCCACCCAGTAGTGGGCAGGCACTGAATCCTCTTGCCTGGATCCCTGCATAAATCTCTATTCCAGCTTCATCCACCAGGGGACATATACAAGAACAAAAGAACAACAATCCAAAAATCTGTGGAAGAAATCCACAAACACATAGAAAGATAGATGATATGAGGCAGCAAAGAATATCTCTCAGTCCAAAGCATAAGATCAAATACCAGAAGAAGAAATAAGTGAAGAGGGGGTAGACAATTTACCTGAAAAATATTTTAAAATATTGATGGTGAGGATTTGTAGAGAATTTGAGGACAAGGAATGTACAGAATTAAATGTTTCATTCTTAGGGGCTCTTGGAAGATTCTTAGTGGCCATTTTACATTCCTCTCTTTTAAATCGGAGAGGAACACAACAATGTAAAAGTCAAAAAGAAAATACACTCCTGGGACAGGAAGAAGAGGAACTAAAATATTTTTGAGAAAATACATCTTAGTTTCTGGGGAATCCAGGGAAAACATATTGGACAGCCAATTTGGGAATTTCAATATGACTTCAACAGTGTTTGCTTTGGAGTCATCTACCACATGAATCTGATTTCCCATATCTTCGAGTATTTCTGTGATATTACCTCTTTCATCTCAATTCAAAGTACACCATTCAATGGGAATTAATGAACAGGTCTCCCCTGGGAGGCAGTCTGAATATCCAGAGCCATCTGCTTTCATAACAAACAAGAAATGGGGGACATCAAAAAGATTTGTACCAGGGAGAAATATAAGGTCCTACAGTTTTCAGTTTCCACTGACATTGGTTCCCATTTTCTGAACCTCTGTCTGGCAGCTCACTTTTTTTTTTTTAACATTTTTTATTGATTTATAATCATTTTACAATGTTGTGTCAAATTCCAGTGTTCACCACAATTTTTCAGTTATTCATGGACATATACACACTCATTGTCACATTTTTTCTCTGTGAGTTATCATAACATTTTGTGTATATTTCCCTGTGCTATACAGTGTAATCTTGTTTATCTATTCTACAATTTTGGAATCCCAGGCTATCCCTTCCCACCCTCCACCCCCCTGGTAACCACAAGTCTGTATTCTCTGTCTGTAAGTCTATTTCTGTCCTTTATTTATGCTTTGTTTTTGTTTGTTTGTTTGTTTTTGTTTTTGTTTTTTAGATTCCACATATGAGCGATCTCATATGGTATTTTTCTTTCTCTTTCTGGCTTACTTCACTTAGAATGACATTCTCCAGGAGCATCCATGTTGCTGCAAATGGCATTATGTTGTCGGTTTTTATGACTGAGTAGTATTCCATTGTATAAATATACCACATCTTCTTTATCCAGTCACCTGTTGATGGACATTTAGGCTCTTTCCATGTTTTGTCTATTGTAAATAGTGCTGCTATGAACATTGGGGTACAGGTGTTATCCTGAAGTAGATTTACTTCTGGATACAAGCCCAGGAGAGGGATTCCTGGGTCATATGGTAAGTCTATTCCTAGTCTTTTGAGGAATCTCCACACTGTTTTCCATAGTGGCTGCATCATACTTCATTCCCACCAGCAGTGTAGGAGGGTTCCCCTTTCTCCACAGCCTCTCCAGCATTTGTCATTTATGGATTTTTGAATGACGGCCATTCTGACTGGTCTGAGGTGATACCTCATTGTAGTTTTGATTTGCATTTCTCTGATAATTAGTGAACCTGAGGTGCAAAATGCGTAAGCAATAATGACTCAACATGCTAGTCCCCACTAGAGATTCTTAATGAGGAATCTCAAACTTCAGACTTTGTTGTCTTGTCAGAGGTGACAGAATCCCATCCTGATACCATTTGCTCCGTGTCACCAGTTAACAGGTCTGAAATTGGAGGCATCTTAATTTTGTGGGAAACTGGAACATAAGTTTACACTAATAAGGTCTTACCACCTGTGTCAATGGTCTTTCCTTTATTTGGCTGTCATTGGATGTGGCCATTTTGGATCATGGGTGTATATCATTTCTTCCCACTTAATAGAAACCTCTTCATTTCATGAAAAAATTTATTATAAGCCAAGGAAATTGCGTCCAGATATTTCCACCAAAAGTCTTTCAGATTTGTGCCGCATTTGGAATGGGTACACCCTTGAAGGTCAAAACCATTAATGGCAAGATGACAGATATTAAAATTTGAAAACACTCTGATATCTAAGTTAATTTTTGAGAACTCTTATCCTAAACAAATATTCTATTTGTACTTATGGAATTATCAAATTAGGAAAAGGATGAAATAAATCATTATATCTGGGCTTAGGGGCTTTAAAAAATATATAGGCAGTATAAATCAGAGTTATATTAAAAGTTGAGTTTCACACCCACTCTACACACTGTAGCTATTCCTGCTGCACTTCCCTTCACAAAATATGCTCCAACTCCCTGATCTGCCTCCCCCAAATTTGGCCATACTTCATCAACAGATTTCTATATTTTAATTTTGTGTCCAATTTAAAAGGTTGATTTTCATTTCTGGTTATCACAAAATACTGATTCTATGGCATACACTGAAGAATACATCCTTGAGCCTATTTTACACCCATTCTTTTTGTGTCCGAATCATTCACAACTATATTGTGTCTCTCTCTTCCCCACTGGTAATCAATCATTTGTCCTCTATTTCTGTGGGTCTGTATTGTTTGGTTATGTTCACTACTTTGTTGTTTTTGTTTGTTTTTTAGATTCCTCATCTATTTGAGATTATACTTGCTTTTCCATTAACATAATGCCCTCCTTGTCAATCCATGTTGCTGCAAATGGTCAAATTTTACTTGTATTTTCTTGAAAGCCTCTGAGAAGATGGTGAGTTCCGGTGGAGGGGAGAAGTTCTGGGAGGTGGTATTTGGTTTTGTTTCCTTTTGTTTTGTTTTGTTTTGTTCTGTTCTGTTTGCGTGTTTTGTTCCGGATGAGTACTATTTCATTGTATATATATATATAGCATTACTTTTTATTCATTCATCTGTTGATGAACACAAATTGCTTCCATACCTTAGCAATTGTAATAATACTACTCTGAACATTGTGGTGCACATATATTTTTGAATTAGTGTTTTTATTTAGTTTTTGGAATCCATACTTAGGTGTGTAACTTCTGGATCATACTATGGTTTTATTTTAATTTTTTGAGAGGCTTCCATGCTGTCCTCCACAGTGACTTTACCAATTTTCATTCATACCAGCCATTTCCAAGGGTTCCCTTTCTTCCACATCCTCATTGACATTTGTCATTTATGTTCTTTCTGATGATAGCTATTCTTAGAGGAGGTATCACATTGTAGGCTTGATTTGCAGTTTCCTGATGTTAGCAATGTCCTGTACAGGTTTCTTTATTCTCCAACCTCCAGTCATTCTCCAGGAAACCCTTTAGTCATCCAGCTGCCTCCTTTATTTTCCCTTCCTTACGAGAAATAGAGAAAACCCTTCTACATGTCCTCTGGGCTGTTTGCCTCCAAATGCAAGATATACAGGTTGCTGACATACACGCTAATAGCCAGAAAATAACTTTAAGTACAGGTTCAGAAAGCATACAGTGAGGATTGTCTCAATGTCACACATAACTCCACCTATTTCCCAGGGCTCTGTAATTGGACTATATAAATTCCAGGCCTTCCCATGCAGTGCTCTTTATGAATGTATCTTGGGCCTCTGCCACAAAGATCTCAAGTCATTTGACAGTCACAAATTTTTATAAATAGTGAAGCCATTTAAACTCACGTTCAGAAGATCCTACCAAATGTAAAGAGGAGTGAGAAAGGATAGTATCTATTCATAACAGCAGTTACAGAAATCTTAAGTGGCTTGGAAAAGCTATTTTAACTGATGTGTTGGCTGCACTTATACACCAAGCCAGAGGATCTCCTGTGAACATCACTCACACAGGGGAAACTGGTGGCCAGATGTCCTCCCAGGATCTCTTGCCAATGACAAAGAAATGTCTCAGCAGGAGGCTGATATCCCAAACCTATTAGGAGCAGAACATAGATACTTGATTCTCAATGAAACAACAGGTCTAAGTTTGAATTGTCTACATAGAAATGGGTCAAGCAACTCCAAGCCTTTGTGGAATGATTTATATATGTTTTCCAAAGTCAGTTTAAATCCAGTTGCCAAAGCATATAGGTAACTTTTCTTTTTCCATCTTGGTAATTGTGTTCTCTCTGATGTAAAGAAACAAACTCAAAATAGCATGAAGGACTGGGCAGGATAACTTCTTGATGTTATTTTAGAAGTTGTTATGCAGTGTCTCAAAAACAGTTTAGAGGTAAAAGAAACAAAAAGTGGAAGAGATAGAGATGTGATAATGGTAGAATACAGATAGAGAGAGGGAGAGAGAAATAGGGAGAAATAATGAGAGAGACAGGGAGATGGAGAGACAGAGAGACAGCAAGAGAGAACACAATATTGAATGCAATAGGTCTTTACATGCAAATTGTGTTTTTGGGTTTTGTTTTGTAGAAAATAGAATAATAACTGAGAATAACTCAGAGCCTCCTCACCAATGACAGAACCTAACGTTTTTGTCTCAATATGTTTCAAACCTCTCTAAAAATCTGTGTATTGAAAACACAATTGTTCTGCACTTAAAAAAGGAAAAAGATAGGAAAAACTTCCCTAGACTCCAGCAACCTCAGAAAGTCTATTTTCCCCCTTATGTGATGCAATTTACATTATCAGCTGATCCTCTGTCACAATCATAGAACCCTTAAGGTAGAGAATAAAAACATGGATTTCTCTCTTTTTTCTAGTTTCATTGAGAATTAATTGTCATATGTAACTGTTTTCAAACTTAAGGTGTACAATATGATAATTTCATTTACATATATTTTGAAAGATAAAAGCCATTGTCTCAAACACATGAAATAAAATGAAAAAGAAAATTATCCCTGTGAAGGGAATAATTTCTACAGTCTCAATAACACTTCTATGCTGACTAAGGGAAAATATACAACCTAGAAGTTGTGAGTTAAGGTTTACTTGGGATTATTCTGAGAAATATATCCTAGGAGACCTCCTCTTAAATAGCACTAAGAAATGGTGCTAAATGAGTAAGAGGTGAGGTACAGTTTATAGGAGTTTCTGAGAACTAAGCCAA
Organism: Camelus ferus; assembly: GCF_009834535.1. NCBI lineage: Eukaryota > Metazoa > Chordata > Mammalia > Artiodactyla > Camelidae > Camelus > Camelus ferus. Next base: position 5,716 of record NW_022588284.1, on the reverse strand, counting down.
AGAAAACAGGAGAATGTAGTTGAACATCCAAAGATTACTGCTAATGACATAAAAGTAGGGTGTCATTGCCATATATTGATTTCAGGGATTTTCTATAGAGGGGAAGACAAAAGAGACTGAGCTCATGGAAATTTTTCTTTAGATACTTATCTTATCTATCTAGGAACAGTATCCAGTGCTTTGGAAGTTATTTGTTTTTCCAACCTCAATTCGTTGCAGAGAGTACCAAGCAGGGAATGACTTTGGTGGCTGAAACCTTCATGGCAGGTAACATAATTATTTAATGGAATGGGAGCCTTTTTTGATTGTTTGTTTTTTTGCACATCCATATATTACAACAGCATTAACTATAGTCATTATGGTGTATACTACACTCCCAGGAGTTTTTTATCCTATAAGTAGAAATCTGTGCTTTTGGATTAATTTCCTGCAATTCCACCACCCACTACAGCCCACCTCTGGTAGCCAAGTCTGATCTCATTTTCTATGAGTTTAGGCTGGTTTCTTTATTTTGGGTTTGCCTTAAATTCCACACATAAGTGAGGTCACAGGACATCTGTTTTTCTCTGATAATTCAAGCAGTGAAATATCTTCAAATTCCATGCATTTTCATGAATTGAAAGAGCAAGCTTTCCCTGTTTTTCATGCCCTAGTGTACTTACACACATAAGTTGCTCCCATATTTTAGCTATTTGAAATAATGCTGCTATGAACATGGGTGTGCAGATTTTGTTTGAATTAGTAATTTTCTTTCCTTTGGTTCCCAGAAGTAGAATAGCTGGTTCATATGGTAAGTATATTTAGATTATTTTGAGGATATGCCACACTATTTTCCATCATGCCAGCCCCAGATTACATCACCCCTAACAGTCCACAAGGAGAAACTGAATTTCTTTGCTGACAGCAATAGTACTTTCTTTGCCATCTACTCAGATGGTTTAACTCTTTCTTGCATTTCTAATTCCAATCATTCTAAATCTATTTGTGTGGCCCATTTTATGGGCCTATATCTCAGGTTACCCTAATAATTTTAAGTATTCTACAATGCTCACCTTTTTTATTTTTTCTTTTCTTTTCTGAAACTAAGCAGGGCCCTCTGGGGCACTCCAGGTGGAATAGAGACTGATGACTCAGAAAATATTCCAACCACAAGCAAGACCAGGTGACCACTTAGAACCATGAGATGGAGACCATCATCTCTGAAATTACCCCAATTGGAGCCTCTTTCTCTTCCTGCTTCATATTCACCAAGCACAACATAGGGAATTGGGAATTTGTACATTGGGACATGAGTCTAATTCTCCCCAAGAATTCTTGCTTCCTTAATAAAGCTATTCTTCCTTTTCTGAACACTTGTCTCTCAGTATTGGATTCTTGAGCAGCAAGCATTCAAACCTGAGATTAATACTACATTTTTGTTGAGCCAGCCAAGATATACTTATCCCTGTGATTCCTAACATTTCACCCCACATCTACAAGGCCAGAACAATTTGGTTGGAATCAATGAGACTCTTCTGTTCAGGGCTTGACAGCCTGTAGAGGGAGAATTTGGGGGACATCCAAGGAGCTCTCAAAACTCTTTGACTCAGAGACTCTCCATCTCTCTCACCTAATTGGCACTAATAGCCTACTTTCACTTTGGTTGAAAAAGGGAAATGTGCTTCTTTAAGAAATAGGCATACACCTCTTTAAGTCTATCAGTGATAGCTGGTAGCCTTCCTTTCTTCTTATGTGGGCACTTGTGTCATTTTGACAAGAAGAATTGTTGTCAGTACCAGTTGGGGTTGAAAGTTGCTCTGTGGTGACCAGTTCCAATAAAAGGATGATTTGTTTGTTTAAAATGACTCATTTGAAGCAAAAGGAAATGGCTAGAAACCGAGCAAGGATGGGGAAAATATAACCACTTCCTATCAAAATCCCTTGGGAATGAATTTTGGCAGATTAGCAGAATTGTAAGTGTATTTTCATGACAAAGAAGAAAATATTTTTAACACTGTGGGACCACAATATATTTAGAATACGGAAGAAAAATTTGAAACAGGTTTTTGCACATGTCTTAGAGATATCTGTCTTGATAAAAACACTTTTCAGATTTCTGAGCCTTAGGGAACCAGTTCTTCTAAGAGAACATATTTTTTCTCTCCTGGGGCTTTGAGATGTAGATATTATACCAGGGCTCTCAGGGACATTTATCCTCTGTAGACTATCTCTATTTCCTGAGCCTGACAGAAAGCGAGGCTTAAGAGGCCATTTTAAATTTTACTATCTCCAACTTTACCTATAAACTAGTGAGCTTTAGATTATAATGCCTAATGCATGACTAGGTTTTAAAAGGAAGCTATGAGATCACACATTTTGTCTATCTATAGGTCTTCACATGCATTAAATTAGCTGTCATTATCTTTGGATAGTCTTTAAAATTAATGTGTAGAAAAGCTGTACTTAATTGGCTTAAAGGAAATTAATTGCTTACATAAATTGTCAGAAATTTGAAAGGAAACTGGAAATGTCCAGTATTAAGGTTAGTTTATTTATTTAATTAATATAGACATGTCTTTAGAGTCATCAACCTTAAGGTTGATAAGTAACAATTTTATTGTAACTACGGTCAATTGAAGTCAAATAATTTCTTATAACTGTTCCAAATTTGTCAAGGAAGTTGTTGTTCTGAATGGGATTTTAATAAGTCCATTCATTGTAAAGGAGATGAGAGCTTCTGGGTGAAATTTTTAAGAATAATAATTTTTTACAGGTGTATACTTAAAGCAAACTCTCCAGGTATTTCATAACTTGACATTTTAGAATTGTACTAAATTATCTGACAGAAGTGTTCTGAATAGCTTAGCCATTACCAAATAGATAAGATACTGAAACACTAATTAATGGAAACACACATCCTTTACAGAGATACTACAGGATTTTAGGATTATTAGTAAATCTGTTTGGGGCAGGATATTTTCTCTATGAAAGCTCATATTTTTAGCAATTATCATTGATTGGTATCTATGTTTGCCAATTGACAGAATGCTAATGTGAAAGCAGAATTTCTTACTCTAAAGAATTCTCTAGAAGTCATGCTTTTTAAGGGTTGGGAATTCTAGCTTAAATATGTAATTTTAGCTACTAGAGTTTAAAAATTCAATATAAAGTAGAAAAGCAAGATGTATGTTTAGTTAAGAGAAATTATGAGAAATGGAATCACATTTTGTTAAGAAAAAAATGTAATTTTGTCCTAGAGCTGATAGTTTCTAGATGTGGGAGGGAAAAACTTATCAGGGCAAACTAATATGGTTAAAGAAAATGTTAGAAGTTCTGTGGAGAATGAAACTTCAGAAAAGAGTTTTGTGGATGGTCAAGACTTCTGAGGATTACATTAAAATTAAGTAAGTAAATATGTGTTGTCAAAGGTAAGCTTGTACAAGTCTGGAGTTTGCTTATCACTCTCTGTTAAAGGAAGAAAATTTTCTTGAAATGTTGCTTTTGATGACAGATTCTGGGGAGGTCTTTGCTTTTAAGTGACCTATATTTTCTTCTGTAATCTTTTGTGACTTTGATTAAATAAAAAAGTATGGTTTCACAGTGACTTGATACCTTTTGCCCAAGCATTTTGAAACTTTTTGATATTTTTGACAAATTTCCCAAATTCCAATTTCTAATTAAAGCCCTTTTGATCCCCAGCTAGCTTTGGGATTTTTTAGAGGGCACCTGGCCCATCTTGGACAGAAATGTTGTACTGAATAATCTTTTTATTTTCTTTTTTGGTAACATAGTTTACATAGAATACATTGTCAAGCAATAATAATAAAAATTCTTAAGTTATACTGTGTGTATAAATCTCTTTAATACAAGTGTTCTTAAAAATTATATAAAGCACCTAAAACTTGTAAAAGTCCTGAAATAATGTTATTGGTCATAATTCTAGCTATTGTAGCCAAGGTCTTTTGACAACTTCATTGAGATCAGATGTTTAACTGTGACTTTTAAAACTTTTGTTTTTCAAAGACAAGTATTGCTTATCAAAAAGTTTCATCTTACACAAAATACATAGAAAATACTTTTCAATAAATACAATTTTCTGATGATCTCAGATCATATAACTGAAGTGGGAAAGAATTTAAAGGGTCCTAATGGAAACACCTATTTCTTCATAAAATGTTTAATAATATGGATTAGTTACATGGGGTTAAATAATTTAATGCCATGGTTTTATTTTTTTAAATACACATGGTCCAAAATATTACTGGATTTAATCGGTGTCTTCCAAGTATTAGGAAACTCATCTCCTTGAGCTAATTATGAATTCAGTTTATTACACTATTGTAATTAGAATGAAAACATCTGTCTACTCTCCTTGACTTGACTTATCCAGAAACTGGAATCTCATAAATTCTGGCAGCTCAATGAAATAAATAAGGAAGGCCAATTTCTGACTGTTGTTAATTGGGGGATCTCACAAAGGGAAGAATTATACTACAACTGCAAGGTAAAATGTGACATGTCTTTGGCATGGCATTCCTGACTCTGAGTAGTCTTTAAAATTTCAGACTGAGACTCTTATGAAATGTTCCAGCACAACCAATTTAAAAGAGACTATCTGATTAACTACACTTACATCAGTAGTCAAACTAAGTTTCCTGAAATCAGAATTCAGTTCCAAACAAGTTAGTTTTATTCTGGCTACATTTGTTACAAACAAACAAAAAAAAAAAGTGTAACTAAAATAGAAGAAGATCATGTTTCAGTGGAAAACATGATCTGACTCTTTTAATTCAGGTCTGTATTTTCTGTCATAAACTCACTTCCCAAATAGTGCCTCATTGTCTTGCTACATAACTGTAAAGTTTAATTGAGTTATTAAGAAGACATTCAGTGTGTTTCTGAAGCTTATCACTGCAATTTATCTTTGGATGAAAATCAGATGCCCTATAAGCCATGTCCAAACACTATGGAAATTGAGAGTTGTTATATTAACTAGACTTTTGCTCCAAAACTTAAGAAAAGATAATATTCATAGTAAATTTATCAGACTATAACTAATCATGAAATGGATCCCTATTTGCTTTGACTACATGAAGGACTTGTCTATGTGACCGTTTGATTTAATTGAGAAAGTGTATAGTATGTAAAATATTTTCTCAACAGCATACCTCTATATCTGTTTGATATGTCTGAAAATTAGGGCTAGCACCTAGGGACATGATAGGCCCTACATAGGTAGCTAAACCCCATTGCACTGCGGAACAATTATTTTGATTATCAGTGCTCTCTACCCAAAGATTTGCATCCAAAAGGGGGTAAAGGATGAAAGAAATTTTACAGACTGAGGTGTTCTGATTTACACCTAATTATTTTATACTCTAAGCTAAGCAAATCAGCCTATTTGTGACCTATTAAACATATATTTTATATATGCTTTAACCATTAAGGGAAAAAGAAAAGACACATTTGGAGAATAAAAGCAATATGCAGTTTGTTTCTTACACCCATTTTAAAATGCCTACTAATTTTCAAATATTTGTCCAAGTGCTAAGACAAAGCAATCGAATTAATTTTTTTGTATCAATTTCAAAATCCTTGATGAATGTGTTTGAATTTTGGAACTACAAGATTATCAAATGATTGGCTAAATTGAGTTGTAAGTATTGCTTTCTTTTAAATTATAAAAAGTGTTACATTTAAACACCTATTTCTGATAGTTTATTTTCATGATAGATAA
>NW_022588283.1:0-18476 GCF_009834535.1 Camelus ferus | reverse complement strand
CTCCACATGCTCAGGTCTGAGAGATAGTGTGTGTGAAAGCCGTCCTTCACCTAGCTTGTTGGGAACACAAACTTCTTTTTCACTTGCAATCCCACTCCCTACATATATATGGGGAAGTACTAGCTCCAAATCGGTTTCAATGAATACTGCAGGAACTTCAAACCGGCACTAGGAAACAGACTGAGAACCAGTAACATTTTCTCCTGTAACCCGTTCCCTTTGTGCTAGATGAACGAACTTCTCTCCACCTGCTCAGTTCTGAGGATTGTGTGTTGAAAGCCAACTTCACCTAGCTTGTTGGGGAACACAAAGTTTCTTTTCACTTGCTAAATCCTCTCCATACATATTATGGGCGACGTACGAGCCCCAAGTCGTTTTATAGTAAACTCAGTAACTTCAAACCGCACTAGGAAAACGAGAAACCGAGATCAAGTTTCCCGTGCCACCCGTTCCCTTTGTGCTAGATGCACGAACGACTCTCCACATGCTCAGTTCTAATAGATAAGTGTCTGTGAAGCCGTACTTCCCTAGCTTGTTGGGAACACAAAGTTTCTTTTCACTTGCCAACTCCAATCCATAAATATATATTGGGTTTACTAGCTCCAACTCAAATTTACAGTGAAAACTGCAGGAACTTCAACCGGCACTAGGAACAGACGAGAACCAGAGTAAAGTTTCCCCTGCAACCCGTTTCCTTTGTGCTATATGAAGGAACGTACATCCACATGCTCAGTTCTGAGATATATGTGTGTGTGAAAGGCGTACTTGAACTAGCTTTATGAGAACACAAATTTTCTTTTCAGGTGCAAACTCCACTCCATACATTTATATGGAGAGGTACGAGCTACAACTCGGTTTTACAGTGAAAACTGCAGTAACTTCAAAACGGCACTAGGAAACAGACTGAGAAACCAGAGTAAAAGTTTCACCTGAAAACCGTTCCCTTTGTGCTAGATGAAAGAACGTCTCTCCACATGCTCAGTTCTGAGAGATAAGTGTGTGTGAAAGCCGTCCTTCACCTAGCTTGTTGGGAACACAAAGTTTCTTTTCACTTGCAAACTCCACTCCATACATATATATGGGGAGATACTAGCTCCAAATCTATTTTACAGTGAAAACTGCAGGAACTTCAAACCGGCACTAGAAACAGACTGAGAACCCAGAGTAAAAGTTTCATCTGCAACAACTTTCCCTTTGGGTGATGACAGAAATTTTACTCCACCATGCTCAGTTCTGAGAGATAAGTGTGTGTGAAAGCCGTCCCTTCACCTAGCTTGTTGGGAACACAAAGTTTCATTTTCACTTGCAACTCCACTCCATACATATAATGGGGAGATAGTAGCTCCAAATCTATTTTACAGTGAAAACTGCAGGAACTTCAAACCGGCACTAGGAAACAGACTGAGAAACCAGAGTAAAAGTTTCATCTGCAACACTTTCCCTTTTTGTTGATGACAGAAATTTTCTCCACATGCTCAGTTCTGAGAGATAAGTGTGTGTGAAAGCCGTCCTTCACCTAGCTTGTTGGGAACACAAAGTTTCTTTTCACTTGCCAACTCCACTCCATACATATATATGGGGAGATACTAGCTCCAAATCTATTTTACAGTGAAAACTGCAGGAACTTCAAACCGGCACTAGGAAACAGACTGAGAAACCACAGTAAAAGTTTCTCCTGCAACCCGTTCCATTTGTGCTAGATGAACGAACGTCTCTCCCGCATGCTCAGTTCTGAGAGATATGTGTGTGTGAAAGCCGCCCTTCACCTAGCTTGTTGGGAACACAAAGTTTCTTTTCAGTTGCAAACTCCACTCCATACATATATATGGGACGTACGAGCCCCAAGTCGGTTTTATAGTGAAAACTGCAGTAACTTCAAACCGGCACTAGGAAAAATACTGAGAAACCAGAGATCAAGTTTCCCCTGCAACCCGTTCCCTTTGTGCTAGATGCACGAACGACTCTCCACATGCTCAGTTCTAATAGATATGTGTCTTTGAAAGCCGTACTTCACCTAGCTTGTTGGGAACACAAAGTTTCTTTTCACTTGCAAATTCTAATCCATAAATATATATTGGGTTGTACTAGCTAAAACTCAAATTTACAGTGAAAACTGCAGGAACTTCAACCCGGCACTAGGAAACAGACTGAGAAACCAGAGTAAAAGTTTCCCCTGCAACACGTTCCCTTTGTGCTAGATGAAGGAACGTACCTCCACATGCTCAGTTCTGAGATATATGTGTGTGTGAAAGCCGTCCTTCAACTAGCTTGATGGGAACACAATGTTTCTTTCCATTTGCAAACTCCACTCCATACATATATATGGGGTGGTACGAGCTCCAACTCGGTTTTACAGTGTAAACTGCAGGAACTTCAAACCGGCAGTAGGAAACAGACAGAGAAACCAGAGTAAAATTTTCTATTGCAAACTGTTCCCTTTGTGCTAGATGAACGAACGTCTCTCCACATGCTCAGTTCTGAGAGATAAGTGTGTGTGAAAGCCGTCCTTCACCTAGCTTGTTGGGAACACAAAGTTTCTTTTCACTTGCAAACTCCACTCCATACATATATATGGGGAGATACTAGCTCCAAATCTATTTTACAGTGAAAACTGCAGGAACTTCAAACCGGCACTAGGAAACAGTCTTAGAAACCAGAGTAAAAGTTTCACTTGCAACACTTTCCCTTTGTGTTGATGAAAGAAAGTCTTTCCACCTGCTCAGTTCTGAGAGATAAGTGTGTGTGAAAGCCGTCCTTCACCTAGCTTTTTGGGAACACAAAATTTCTTTTCACTTGCAAACTCCACTCCCTACATATATATGGGGAGGTACAAGCTCCAAGTCGGTTTTACATTGGAAAATGCAGGAACTTCAAACCGGCACTAGGAAACAGACTGAGAAACCAGAGTAAAATTTTTTCCTGTAACCCGTTCCCTTTATGCTAGATGAACGAACGCCTCTCCACATGCTCAGTTCTGAGAGAGATGTGTGTGTGTCAAAGCCGTCCTTCACGTTGCTTGTTGGGAACACAAAGTTTCTATTCACCTGCAAAATCCACTCCATACATATATATGGGGAAGTACGAGCTCCAACCCTGTTTTACAGGGAAAACTGCAGGAACTTCAAACCGGCACTAGGACACAGACTGAGAAACCAGAGATAAAGTTTCTCCTGCAACCCGTTCCTTTGTGCAAGATAAACGAACGACGCTCCACATGCTCATTCTGAGAGATAAGTGTGTGAAAGCCGTACTTCACATAGCTTGTTGGGAACACAAGTTTCTTTTCACTTGCAACTCCCATCCATACATATATATTGGTATGTACTAGCTCCAACTCAAATTTACAGTGAAAACTGCAGGGGAAATTCAAACCGGCACTAGGAAACAGACCGAGAACCAGAGTAAAGTTTTCTCCTGCATCCCGTTCCCTTTGTGCTAGATGAAGGAACGTACTCCACATGCTCAGTTCTGAGAAATATGTGTGTGTGAAAGCCGTCCTTCAACTAGCTTGGTGGGAACACAAAGTTTCTTTTCAGTTGCCAAAATCCACTCCATACATATATATGGGGAGGTACGAGCTCCAACTCGGTTTACTGTGAAAACTGCAGTAACTTCAAAACGGGCCACTAGGAAACAGACTGATAAACCAGAGTAAATCTTTCTCCTGGAAACCGTTCCCTTTATGCTAGATGAACGAACTTCTCTCCACATGCTCAGTTCTGAGAGATATTTGTGTGTGAAAGCCGTCCTTCACCTAGCTTGTTGGGAACACAAAGTTTCTTTTCACATGCAAACTCAACTCCATACATATATATGGGGTAGTATGAGCTCCAACTCGAGTTTACAGGGAAAATGCTGGAATTTCAAACCGGCAGTAGGAAACAGACAGAGAAACCAGAGTAAAATATTCTCCTGCAAATTGTTCCCTTTGTGCTAGATGAACGAACGTCTCTCCACATGCTCAGTTCTGAGAGATAAGTGTGTGTGAAAGCCGCCTTCACCTAGCTTGTTTGGAACACAAAGTTTCTTTTCACTGCAAACTCCACTCCATACATATATATGGGGAGATACTAGCTCCAAATCTATTTTACAGTGAAAACTGCAGGAAATTCAAACCGGCACTAGGAAACAGACTTGAGAAACCAGAGTAAAAGTTTCACCTGCAACACTTTCCTTTGTGTTGATGAAAGAAATTCTCTCACATGCTGAGTTCTAAGAGATAAGTGTGTGTGAAAACCTTCCTCACCTAGCTTTTTGGGAACACAAAGTATCTTTTAACTTGCAATCTCCACTCCCTACATATATAGGGGAGGTACAGCTCCAAATCGGTTTTACAGTGAAACTGCAGGAAACTTCAAACCGGCACTAGGAACAGACTGAGAAACCAGAGTATAGTTTCTACTGCAACCCGTTCCCATTGTGCTATATGAACTAACATCTCTCCACATGCTCACGATCTGAGAGATAATGTTGTGTGATGAAGACGTCCTTCACCTAGCTTGTTGGGGAAAATAAAGTTTCTTTCACTTGCAAACTCCACTCCATACATATATATGGGGAGATACTAGCTCCCAATCTATTTTACAGTGAAAACCTGCAGGAAAATTCAAACCGGCACTAAGAAACAGACTGATGAAACCAGAGCAAAAGTTTCACACTTGCAAACAATTTCCCTTTGTGTTGATGAAGAAAAGTCTCGTCCACATGCTAAGTTCTGAGAGATAAGGTGCTGTGTGAAAGCCGTCCTTACATCCTAGCTTGATTGTGGAATAATGTTTCTTTTCACATGCAATCGTCCACTCCCTACATATATATGGGTGATGGTACTAGCTCCAAATCGGTTTACAGTGAAACTGCAGGAACTTCAAACCGGCACTAGGAAACAGACTGAGAATCCAGAGTAAAAGTTTCTCCTGCAACCCGTTCCCTTTGTGCTAGATGAACGAACTTCTTTCCACATGCTCAATTCTGAGAGATAAGTTTGTGTGAAAGCTTTCCTTCAAGTTTCTTGTTGGGAACACAAAGTTTCTTTCCACTTGCAAACTCCAATCCATACATATATATGGGGAAGTATTAGCTCCAAATTGGTTTTACAGTGAAATCTGCAGGAACTTCAAACCGGCACAAGGAAACATAATGAGAAACCAGAGTAAAAGTTTCTCCCGCAACACGTTCCCTTTGTGCTAGATGAAAGAACGTCTCTCCACATGCTCAGTTCTGAGAGATAATTGTATGTGAAAGTCGTCCTTCACCTAGCTTATTGGGAACAAAATGTTTCTTTTCAGTTGCAAACTCCATTCCATAAATATATATGGGGAGATTCGAGCTCCAACATGGTTTTACAGTGAAAAATGCAGGAAATTCAAACCGGCACTAGGAAACAGACTGAGAAACCAGAGTAATAGTTTATACTGACACCCAATCCTTTTGTGCTAGATGAAAGAACGTCTCTCCAAATGCTCAGTTCTGAGAGATAAGTGTGTGTGAAAGCCGTCCTTCACCTAACTTGTTGGGAACACAAAGTTTCTTTTCACTTGCAAACTCCACTCCATACATATATATGGGGAGATACTAGTTCCAACTCTATTATACAGTGAAAACTGCAGGAAATTCAAACCGGCAGTAGGAAACAGACTGATAAACCAGAGTAAAAGTTTCACCTGCAACACTTTCCCTTTGTGTTGATGAAAGAAAGTCTCTCCACATGCTCAGTTCTGAGAGATAAGTGTGTGTGAAAGCCGTCCTTCACCTAGCTTGTTGGGAAAACAAAGTTCCTTTCACTTGCAATCTCCACTCCCTACATATATATGGGGAGGTACTAGCTCCAAATCGGTTTTACAATGAATACTGCAGGAACTTCAAACCGGCACTAGGAAACAGACTGAGAAACCAGAGTAAAAGTTTCTCCTGTAACCCGATCCCTTTGTGCTAGATGAACGAACGTCTCTCCACATGCTCAGTTCTCAGAGATATGTGTGTGTGAAAGCCGTCCTTCACGTTGCTTGTTGGGAACACAAAGTTTGTTTTCACTTGCAAACTCCAATCGATACATATATATCGGGAGGTATAAGCTCCAACTCAGTTTTACAGAGAAAACTGCAGGAACTTCAAACCGGCACTAGGAAACATAATGAGAAACCAGAGTAAAAGTTTCCCCTGCAACACATTCCTTTGTGCTAGATGAAAGAATGTCTCTCCACATGCTCAGATCTGAGAGATATGTGTGTGTGAAAGCCGTCCTTCACCTAGCTTGCTGGGAACACAAAGTTTCTTTTAAATTGTTAACTCCACTCCATACGTATATATGGGGACGTACGAGCCCCAACTCGGTTTTATAGTGAAAACTGCAGTAACTTCAAACCGGCACTAGGAAACAGACTGAGAAACCAGAGATAAAGTTTCCACTGCAACCCGTTCCCTTTGTGCTAGATGCACGAACGACTCTCCACATGCTCAGTTCTGATATAAGTGTGTGTGAAAGCCGTCCTTCACCTAGCTTTTTGGGAACACAAAGTTTCTTTTCACTTGCAAACTCCAATCCATACATATATATTGGGTTGTACTAGCTCCAACTCAAATTTACAGTGAAAACTGCAGGAAATTGAAACCGGCACTAGGAAACAGACTGAGAAACCAGAGTAAAAGTTTCTCCTGCAACCCGTTCCCTTTGTGCTAGATGAAGGAACGTACCTCCACATGCTCAGTTCTGAGATATATGTGTGTGTGAAAGCCGTCCTTCAACCAACTTGATGGGAACACAAAGTTTATTTTCAGTTGCAAACTCCACTCCATACATATATATGGGGAGGTACGAGCTCCAACTAGGTTTTACTGTGAAAACTGCAGTAACTTCAAAACGGCACTAAGAAACAGACTGAGAAACCAGAGTAAATGTTTCTCCTGCAAACCGTTCCCTTTATGCTAGATGAACGAACTTCTCTCCACATGCTCAGTTCTGAGAGATAAGTGTGTGTGAAAGCCGCACTTCACCTAGCTTTTTGGGAACACAAAGTTTCTTTTCACTTGCAAACTCCACTCCCTACATATATATTGGGAGGTACTAGCTCCAAGTCGGTTTAACATTGGAAACTGCAGGAACTTCAAACCGGCACTAGGAAACAGACTGAGAAACCAGAGTAAAAGTTTCTCCTGTACCCTTTCCCTTTGTGCTAGATGAACGAACGTCTCTCCACATGCTCAGTTCTGAGAGATATGTGTGTGTGAAAGCCGTACTTCACGTTGCTTGTTGGGAACACAAAGTTTCTTTTCAATTGCAAACTCCAATCCATACATATATATGGGGAGTTATTAGCTCCACATCGGTTTTACAGTGAAATCTGGAGGAACTTCAAACCGGCACTAGGAAACATAATGAGAAACCAGAGTTAAAGTTTCTCCTGCAACACGTTCCCTTTGTGCTAGATGAAAGAACGTCTTTCCACATGCTCAGTTCTGAGAGATAATTGTATGTGAAAGTCGTCCTTCACCTAGCTTATTGGGAACACAAAGTTTCTTTTCAGTTGCAAACTCCATTCCATACATATATATGGGGAGATTCGAGCTCCAACATGGTTTTACCGTGAAAACTGCAGGAAATTCAAACAGGCACTAGGAAACAGACTGAGAAACCAGAGTAATAGTTTCTCCTGACACCCAATCCCTTTGTGCTAGATGAACGAACGTCTCTCCACATGCTCAGTTCTGAGAGATATGTGTGTGTGAAAGCCGTCCTTCACGTTGCTTGTTGGGAACACAAAGTTTCTTTTCACTTGCAAACTCCAATCCAAACATATATATGAGGATGTATTAGCTCCAACTCAGTTTTACAGAGAAAACTGCAGGAACTTCAAACCGGCACTAGGAAACAGACTGAGAAACCAGAGATAAAGTTTCCACTGCAACCCGTTCCCTTTATGCTAGATGAACGAACTTCTCTCCACATGCACAGTTCTGAGAGATAAGTGTGTGTGAAAGCCGTCCTTCACCTAGCTTTTTGGGAACACAAAGTTTCTTTTCACTTGCAAACTCCACTCCCTACATATATATGGGGAGGTACTAGCTCCAAGCGGTTTTCCATTGGAAACTGCAGGAACTTCAAACCGGCACTAGGAAACAGACTGAGAAACCAGAGTAAAAGTTTCTCCTGTACCCCGATCCCTTTGTGCTAGATGAACCAACGTCTCTCCACATGCTCAGTTCTGAGAGATATGTGTGTGTGAAAGCCGTACTTCAAGTTGCTTGTTGGGAATACAAAGTTTCTTTTCACTTGCAAACTCCAATCCATACATATATATGGGGAGTTATTAGCTCCAAATCGGTTTAACAGTGAAATTTGCAGGAACTTCAAACCGGCACTAGGAAACATAATGAGAAACCAGAGTAAAAGTTTCTCCTGCAACACGTTCCCTTTGTGCTAGATGAAAGAACGTCTTTCCACGTGCTCAGTTCTGAGAGATAATTGTATGTGAAAGTAGTCCTTCACCTAGCTTATTGGGAACACAAAGTTTCTTTTCAGTTGCAAACTCCATTCCTTACATATATATGGGGAGATTCGAGCTCCAACATGGTTTTACAGTGAAATCTGCAGGAAATTCAAACCGTCACTAGGAAACAGACTGAGAAACCAGAGTAATAGTTTCTCCTGACACCCAATCCCTTTGTGCTAGATGAACAAACGTCTAACCACATGCTCAGTTCTGAGAGATAAGTGTGTGTGAAAGCCGTCCTTCACCTAGCTTCTTGGGAACACAAAGTTTCTTTTCACTTGCAAACTCCAATCCATACATATATATGGGGAGATACTAGTTCCAACTCTATTTTACAGTGAAAACTGCAGGAACTTCAAACCGGCACTAGGAAACAGACTGAGAAACCAGAGTAAAAGTTTCACCTGCAACACTTTCCCTTTGTGTTGATGACAGAAATTCTCTCCACATGCTCAGTTCTGAGAGATAAGTGTGTGTGAAAGCCGTCCTTCACCTAGCTTGTTGGGAACAAAAAGTTTCTTTTCACTTGCAATCTCCACTTCCTACATATATATGGGGAGGAACTAGCTCCAAACCGGTTTTACAATGAATACTGCAGGAACATCAAACCGGCACTAGGAAACAGACTGAGAAACCAGAGTAAAAGTTTCTCCTGTAACCTGATCCCTTTGTGCTAGATGAACGAATGTCTATCCACATGCTCAGTTCTGAGAGATATGTGTGTGTGAAAGCCGTCCTTCACGTTGCTTGTTGGGAACACAAAGTTTCTTTTCACTTGCAAACTCCAATCCATACATATATATGAGGATGTATTAGCTCCAACTCAGTTTTACAGAGAAAACTGCAGGAACTTCAAACCGGCACTAGGAACAGACTGAGAGAAACCACAGTAAAAGTTTCCCCTGCAACACATTCCTTTGTGCTAGATGAAAGAATGTCTCTCCACATGCTCAGATCTGAGAGATATGTGTGTGTGAAAGCCGTCCTTCAACTAGCTTGCTGGGAACACAAAGTTTCTTTTAACTTGCTAACTCCACTCCATACGTTTATATGGGGACGTACGAGCCCCAACTCGGTTTTATAGTGAAAACTGCAGTAACTTCAAACCGGCACTATGAAACAGACTGAGAAACCAGAGACAAAGTTTCCACTGCAACCCGTTCCCTTTGTGCTAGATGCACGAACGACTCTCCACATGCTCAATTCTGATAGATAAGTGTCTGTGAATGCCGTACTTCACCTAGCTTGTTGGGAACACAAAGTTTCTTTTCACTTGCAAACTCCAATCCATACATATATATTGGGTTGTACTAGCTCCAACTCAAATTTACAGTGAAAACTGCAGGAAATTCAAACCGGCACTAGGAAACAGACTGAGAAACCAGAGTAAACTTTCTCCCTGCAATCCGTTCCCTTTGGCCTAGATGAAGGAACCGTACTTCCACATGCTCAGTTCTGAGATATATGTCTGTGTGAAAGCCTTCCTTCAACCAACTTGATGGTAACACAAAGTTTCTTTCAGTTGCAAACTCCACTCCATACATATATATGGGGAGGTACGAGCTCCAACTCGGTTTTACAGTGAAAACTGCAGGAACTTCAAACCGGGCACTAGGAAACAGACTGAGAAACCAGAGTAAATGTTTCTCCTGCAAACCGTTCCCTTTAAGCTAGATGAACGAACTTCTCTCCACATGCACAGTTCTGAGAGATAAGTGTGTGTGAAAGCCATCCTTCACCTAGCTTTTTGGGAACACAAAGTTTCTTTTCACTTGCAAACTCCACTCCCTACATATATATGGGGAGGTACTAGCTCCAAGTCGGTTTCACATTGGAAACTGCAGGAACTTGAACCCGGCACTAGGAAACAGACTGAGAAACCAGAGTAAAAGTTTCTCCTGTAACCGTTCCCTTTGTGCTAGATGAACGAACGTCTCTCCACATGCTCAGTTCTGAGAGATATGTGTGTGTGAAAACAGTCCTTCACGTTGCTTGTTGGGAACACAAAGTTTCTTTTCACTTGCATACTCCAATCCATACATATATATGGGGAGGTATTAGCTCCAACTCAGTTTTACAGAGAAAACTGCAGGAACTTCAAACCGGCACTAGGAAACAGACTGAGAAACCAGAGTAAATGTTTCCCCTGCAACACATTCCCTTTGTGCTAGATGAAAGAAAGTCTCTCCACATACTCAGATCTGAGAAATATGTGTGTGTGAAAGCCGTCCTTCACCTAGCTTGTTGGGAAGACAAAGTTTCTTTTCACTTGCTAACTCCACTCCATACGTATATATGGGGACGTACGAGCCCCAACTCGGTTTATAGTGAAAACTGCAGTAACTTCAAACCGGCACTAGGTAACAGACTGAGAAACCACAGTAAAAGTTCCTCCTGAAACCCGTTCCCTTTGTGCTAGATGAACGAACCTCTCTCCGCATGCTCAGTTCTGAGAGATAAGTGTGTGTGAAAGCCGCCCTTCACATAGCTTGTTGGGAACACAAAGTTTCTTTTCACTTGCCAAAATCCGCTCCATACATATATATGGGGGAAGTACGATCTCCAACTCTGTTTTACAGGGAAAACTGCAGGAACTTCAAACCGGCAGTAAGAAACAGACTGATGAAACCAGAGCTAAAGTTTCTCCTGCAACCCGTTCCCTTTGTGCAAGATGAACGAACGAATCTCCACATGCTCAGTTCTGATAGATAAGTGTCTGTGAAGCCGTACTTCACCTAGCTTGTTGGGAACACAAAGTTTCTTTTCACTTGCAAAATTCCAATCCATACATATATATTGGGATTGTACTAGCTCCAACTCAAATTTACAGTGAAAACTGCAGGAAATTCAAACGGCACTAGGAAACTGACCGAGAAACCAGAGGTAAAGTTTCTCCTGCAACCAGTTTCCCTTTGTGCTAGATGAAGGACGTACCTCCACATGCTCAGTTCTGAGAATATGTGTGTGTGAAAGCCGTCCTTCAACTAGCTTGATGGGAACACAATGTTTCTTTCCAGTTGCAAACTCCACTCCAATACATATATAGGGGAGGTATGAGCTCCAACTCGGTTTTACAGTGAAAACTGCAGTAACTCAAAAGCACTAGGAAACAGACTGAGAAACCGGAGTAAATGTTTCTCCTGCAAACCGTTCCTTTATGCTAGATGAACGAAACTTCTATCCACATGCTCAGTTCTGAGAGATTAATGTGTGTGAAAGCCGTCCTTCACTTAGCTTGTTGGAACACAAAGTTTCTTTTCATATGCAAACTCCACTCCATACATATATTTGGGGTGGTACGAGCTCCAATCGGGTTTACAGTGAAAACTGCTGGAACTTCAAACCGGCACTAGGAAACAGACTGAGAAACCGGAGTAAAATTTTCTCCTGCAAACTGTTCCCTTTGTGCTAGATGTACGAACGTCTCTCCACATGCTCAGTTCTGAGATATATGTGTGTGTGAAAGCCGTCCTTCAACTAGCTTGATGGGAACACAATGTTTCTTTCCAGTTGCAAACTCCACTCCATACATATATATGGGGAGTATGAGCTCCAACTCGGTTTTACAGTGAAAACTGCAGTAACTTCAAAACGGCACTAGGAAAACAGACTGAGAAACCGGAGTAAAATGTTCTCCTGCAAACCGTTCCCTTTATGCTAGATGAACGAACTTCTATCCACATGCTCAGTTCTGAGAGATTAATGTGTGTGAAAAGCCGTCCTTCACTTAGTGTTGGGAACACAAAGTTTTTTCATATGCAAACTCCACTCCATACATATATATGGGGTGGGTACGAGCTCCAATTCGGTTTACAGTGAAAAATGCTGGAACTTCAAACCGGCACTAGGAAACAGACTGAGAAACCGGAGTAAAATTTTCTCCTGCAAACTGTTCCCTTTGTGCTAGATGTACGAAACGTCTCTCCACATGCTCAGTTTCTGAGAGAAAATTGTGTGTGTGAAAGCCCGTTTCATTCACCTAGCCTTGTTGGGAACACAAAAGTTTCTTTTCACTTGCAATATCCACTCCCTACATATATATGGGGAAGGGTACTAGCTCCAAAACGGTTTTACAGTGAAAACTGCAGGAACTTCAAACCGGCACTAGGAAACAGAATGAGAAAACCAGAGGTAAAGTTTCTCCTGCAACTCGTTCCCTTTGTGGCTAGAGAGAGGAACGTACCTCCACATGCTCAGTTCCTGAGATATATGTGTGTGTGAAGCCGTCCTTCAAACAACTTGATGGTAACACAAAGTTTTCTTTTCAGTTGCAAACTCCACTCCATACATATATATGGGGCAGGTACGAGCTCCAACTCGGGTTTACAGTGAAAACTGCAGGAAATTCAAACCGGGCAACTAGGAAACAGACTGAGAAACCAGAAGTAAATGTTTCTCCTGCAAAACCGTTCCCCTTTATGCTAGATGAACGAACGTCTCTCCACATGCACAGTTCTGAGAGATAAGTGTGTGTGAAGCGTCCTTCCTAGCTTGTTGGGAACACAAAGTTTCTTTTTATTGCAAGCCCTAGTCCATATAGATATGGGGAGGTACTAGCTCGAACTCTGTTTTACAGTGAAACTGCAGGAAACTTCAACCGGCATTAGGAAAACAGACTGAGAAACCAGAGTAAAAGTTTCACCTGCAACACTTTCCCGTGTGTTGATGTAAGAAAATCTCTCCACATGCTCAGTTCTGAGAGATAATTGTGTGTGAAAGCCGTCCTTCACCTAGTTGTTGGGAACAAAGTTTCTTTTCACTTGCAATCTCCCCTACATATATATGGGGAGTACTCGCCCAACGGTTTTACAGTGAAAACTGCAGGAATTTCAACCCGGCACTAGGAAACAGACTGTGAAACAGAGTAAAAGATTCACCTGCAACCGTTCCCTTTGTGCTAGATGAAAGAAAGTCTATCCACATGCTCAGTTCTGAGAGATAATGTATGTGAAAAGTCGTCCTTCACCTAGCTTATTGGGAACACAAAGTTTCTTTTCAGTTGCAAACTCCATTCCATACAATATATATGGGGAGATTCGAGCTCCAACATGGTTTTACAGTGAAACTGCAGGAACTTCAAACCGTGGCCAGTAGGAAAAATACTGAGAAACCAGACGTAAAAGTTTCCCATGCAACCCGTTACATTTGTGCCAGATGAACGAACGTCTCTCCGCATGCTCAGTACTGAGAGATTAAGTGTGTGTGAAAGGCCGTCCTTAACCCTAGCTTGTTTGGAACACAAAGTTTCTTTTAACTTGCAAACTACACTCCATACATATATTTGTGGAAGTACGAGCTCCAACTCGGATTTCAGTGAAACTACTGCAGGCACTTCAAACCGGCACTAGGAAACAAGTCCGATATACCAGAGTAAAATTTTCTCCTGCAAACGGTTTCCCTTTGTGCTAGATGAACGAACGTCTCTCCACGTGCTCAATCTGAGAGATAAGTGTGTTGTGAAAGCCGTCCTTCACCTAGCTTGTTGGGAACCAAAGTTTCTTTTCACTTGCAAAATCCCACTCCTACAATATATATGGGGTAGTACGAGCTCCAACTCGGTTTTACAGTGGAAAACTGCAGGAACTTCAAACCGGCAGTAGGAAACAGACTGAGAAACCAGAGTAAAAGATTCACCTGCAACACTTTCCCTTTGTGTTGATGAAAGAAATTCTCTCCACATGCTCAGTTCTGAGAGATAAGTGTGTGTGAAAGCCTTCCTTCACCTAGCTGTTGGGAACACAAAGTTTCTTTTAACTTGCAATCTCCACTCCCTACCATATATATTGGGAGGTACTAGCTCCAATTCGGTTTTACAGTGAAAACTGCAGGAACTTCAAACCGGCACTAGGAAACAGACTGAGAAACCAGAGTAAAAGTTTCTCCTGTAACCCGTTCCCTTTGCGGTTAGATGAACGAACGTCTCTCCACATGCTCAGTTCTGAGAGATATGTGTGTGTGAAAGCCGTCCTTCACCTAGCTTGTTGGAGCACAAAGTTCTCTTTCACTTGCAAACTCCACTCCATACATATATATGAGGAGGTATTTGCTCCAACACAGTTTTACAGAGAAAACTGAAGGAACTTCAAACACGGCACTAGGAAACAGACTGAGAAACCAGAGTAAAAGTTTCCCCTTCAACACATTCCGTTGTGCTAGATGAAAGAAAGTCTCTCACATGCTCAGATCTGAGAGATATGTGTGTGTGAAAGCCGTCCTTCACCTAGCTTGCTGAGGAACACAAAGTTTTTTTTTCTGTTGCAATCTCCACTCCATACATATATATGGGTATGTATGAGCTCCAACACGGTTTTACCGTGAAAACTGCAGTAACATCAAACCGGCAATAGGAAACAGACTGAGATACCAGAGTAAAAGTTTCTCCTGCAAACCGATCCTATTGTGCTAGATGAACGAACGTCTCTCTCCTCATGCTCAGTTCTGAGAGGTAAGTGTGTGTGAAAGCCGTCCTTCACATAGCTTGTTGGGAACACAAAGTTTCTTTTCAGTTGCAAACTCCACTCCCTATATATATGGGTAGGTACTAACTCCACTCGGTTTTTACAATGAAAACTGCAGGAACTTCAAACCGGCACTAGGAAACAGTCTGAGAAACTAGAGTAAAATTTTCTCCTGCAAACACGTTCCCTTTGTGCTAGATTAAAAAACGTCTCTCCACATGCTCAAATCTGAGAGATAAGTGTGTGTGAAAGCCGTTCTTTCACCTAGCTTGTTGGGAACACAAAGTTTCTTTTCACTTGCAAACTCCACTCCATACATATATATGGGGGAGTACGAGCTCCAACTCGGTTTTACAGTGAAAACTGCAGGAACTTTCAAACCGGCAGTAGGAAACCAGACTGAGAAACCAGAGTAAAAGATTCACCTGCCAACACTTTCCCCTTGTGTTGATGAAAGAAATTCTCTCCACATGCTCAGTTCTGAGAGATAAGTGTGTGTGAAAGCCGTCCTTCACCTAGCTTGTTGGGAACACAAAGTTTTTTTTAACTTGCAATCTCCACTCCCTACATATATATTGGGAGGTACTAGCTCCAATTCGGTTTTACAGTGAAAACTGCAGGAACTTCAAACCGGCACTAGGAAACAGACTGAGAAACCAGAGTAAAAGTTTCTCCTGTAACCCGTTCCCTTTGCGGTAGATGAACGAACGTCTCTCCACATGCTCAGTTCTGAGAGATATGTGTGTGTGAAAGCCGTCCTTCACCTAGCTTGTTGGGAGCACAAAGTTTCTTTTCACTTGCAAACTCCACTCCATACATATATATGAGGAGGTATTTGCTCCAACACAGTTTTACAGAGAAAACTGCAGGAACTTCAAACCGGCACTAGGAAACAGACTGAGAAACCAGAGTAAAAGTTTCCCCTTCAACACATTCCGTTTGTGCTAGATGAAAGAAGTCTCTCCACATGCTCAGATCTGAGAGATATGTGTGTGTGAAAGCCGTCCTTCACCTAGCTTGCTGGGAACACAAAGTTTTTTTTCTGTTGCAATCTCCACTCCATACATATATATGGGTATGTATGAGCTCCAACACGGTTTTACCGTGAAAACTGCAGTAACATCAAACCGGCAATAGGAAACAGACTGAGATACCAGAGTAAAAGTTTCTCCTGCAAACCGATCCTTTTGTGCTAGATGAACGAACGTCTCTCCTCATGCTCAGTTCTGAGAGGTAAGTGTGGGTGAAAGCCGTCCTTCACATAGCTTGTTGGGAACAAAAGTTTCTTTTCAGTTGCAAACTCCACTCCCTATATATATGGGTAGGTACTAACTCAAACTCGGTTTTACAATGAAAAACTGCAGGAAACTTCAAACCGGCACTAGGAAACAGTCTGAGAAACCAGAGTAAAATTTTCTCCTGCAACACGTTCCCTTTGTGCTAGATTAAAAAACGTCTCTCCACATGCTCAATCTGAGAGATAATTGTGTGTGAAAGCCGTCCTTCACCTAGTTGTTAGGAACACAAAGTTTCTTTTCACTTGCAAAATCCACTCCATACATATATATGGGGAAGTACGAGCACCAACTCTGTTTTACAGGGAAAACTGCAGGAACTTCAAACCGGCACTAGGAAACAGAATGAGAAACCAGACATAAAGTATCTCCTGCAACCCGTTCCCTTTGTGTTAGATGAACGAACGAGTCTCCACGTGCTCATTTCTGACAGATAAGTGTCTTTTAAAGCCGTACTTCACCTAGCTTGTTGGGAACACAAAGTTTCTTTTCACTTGCAAACTCCAATCCATACATATATTGGGATGTACTAGCTCCAACTCAAATTTACAGTGAAAACTGCAGGAAATTCAAACCGGCACTAGGAAACAGACTGAGAAACCAGAGTAAAAGTTTCTCCTGCAGCCCGTTCCATTTGTGTGCAAGATGAAGGAACGTACCTACACATGTTCAGTTCTGAGATATATGTGTGTGTGAAAGCCGTCCTTCAACTAGCTTGATGGGAACATAAAGTTTCTTTTCATTTGCAAACTCCACTCCATACATATATAAGTGGTGGTACGAGCTCCAACTCGGTTTTACAGTGAAAACTGCAGTAACTTCAAAACGGCAGTAGGAAACAGACTGAGAAACCAGAGTAAATGTTTCTCCTGCAAACCGTTCCCATTATGCTAGATGAACGAAATTCTCTCCACATGCTCAGTTCTGAGAGATAAGTGTGTGTGAAAGCCGTCCTTCACCTAGCTTGTTGGGAACACAAAGTTTCTTTTAACTTGCAATCTCCACTCCCTACATATATATTGGGAGGTACTAGCTCCAATTCGGTTTTACAGTGAAAACTGCAGGAACTTCAAACCGGCACTAGGAAACAGACTGAGAAACCAGAGTAAAAGTTTCTCCTGTAACCCGTTCCCTTTGGTAGATGAACGAACGTCTCTCCACATGCTCAGTTCTGAGAGATATGTGTGTGTGAAAGCCGTCCTTCACCTAGCTTGTTGGGAGCACAAAGTTTCTTTCACTTGCAAACTCCACTCCATACATATATATGAGGAGGTATTTGCTCCAACACAGTTTTACAGAGAAAACTGCAGGAACTTCAAACCGGCACTAGGAAACAGACTGAGAAACCAGAGTAAAAGTTTCCCCTTCAACACATTCCGTTTGTGCTAGATGAAAGAAAGTCTCCACATGCTCAGATCTGAGAGATATGTGTGTGTGAAAGCCGTCCTTCACCTAGCTTGCTGGGAACACAAAGTTTTTTTCTGTTGCAATCTCCACTCCATACATATATATGGGTATGATGAGCTCCAACACGGTTTACCGTGAAACTGCAGTAACATCAAACCGGCAATAGGAAACAGACTGAGATACCAGAGTAAAAGTTCTCCTGCAAACCGATCCTATTGTGCTAGATGAACGAACGTCTCTCCTCATGCTCAGTTCTGAGAGGTAAGTGTGTGTGAAAGCCGTCCTTCAATAGCTTGTTGGGAACACAAAGTTTCTTTTCAGTTGCAAACTCCACTCCCTATATATATATGGGTAGGTACTAACTCCAACTCGGTTTTACAATGAAAACTGCAGGAACTTCAAACACGGCACTAGAAACAGTCTGAGAAACTAGAGTAAATTTTCTCTCTGCAACACGTTCCCTTTGTGCTAGATTAAAAAACGTCTCTCCACATGCTCAAATCTGAGAGATAATGTGTGTGAAAGCCGTCCTTCACCTAGCTTGTTAGGAACACAAAGTTTCTTTTCACTTGCAAAATCCACTCCATACATATATATGGGGAAGTACGAGCACCAACCTGTTTTTACAGGGAAAAACTGCAGGAACTTCAAACCGGCACTAGGAAACAGAATGAGAAACCAGACATAAAGTATCTCCTGCAACCCGTTCCCTTTGTGTTAGATGAACGAACGAGTCTCCACGTGCTCATTTCTGACAGATAAGTGTCTTTTAAAGCCGTACTTCACCTAGCTTTTTGGGAACACAAAGTTTTTTTCACTTGCAAACTCCA
>NW_022588282.1:0-18486 GCF_009834535.1 Camelus ferus | reverse complement strand
TAGTACCACCCTATATATATATATATATATATGGATTGGTTTGCATCTGAAAGAATCTTTGTGTTCCCAACAAGCTAGGTGAAGGAGGCTTTTCACACAGACTTATCTCTCGAACTGAGTTGTGGATAGACGTTCGCTCATCTAGCAAATGAACGGGTTGAAGAAGAAATTATTACTCCGGTTTCTCAGGATGTTTCTAGTGCCGGTTTGATGTTTCCTGCATTTTTCACTGTAAAACCGAGTTGGAGCTAGTACCTCACCATATATATGTATGGAGTGGAGATTTGCAACTTAAAGAAACTTTGTGTTAACAAACAAGCTAGGTGAAGGACGGCTTTCACACACACATCTCTCAAACTGAGTAGGTTGAGGGACGTTCGTTCATTTAGCACAAAAGGAACGGGTTTGCAGGGTAAACTTTTTCTCTGGTTTCTCAGGCTGTTTCCTAGTGCCGGTTTGAAGTTCCTGCAGTTTTTCATTGTGAAAAACAGTTGGAATTAGAACCCCCCCTTATATATGTATAGAGTGATTTTGCAACTGAAAGGAAACTTTGTGTTCCCAACAAGACTAGGTGAAGAACGGCTTTCACGCACACTTATCTCTCAGAACTGAGCATGTGGAGAGACGTCGTTCATCTAGTACAAAGGGAAAGGTTTGCAGGAGAACCTTTACTCCGGTTTTCTCATGCTGTTTAATAGTGCCGGGTTGAAGTTCCTTCAGTTTTCACTGTAAAACCGAGTAGGAGCTAGTACCTAACATTTACACGTAGAAGTGGAGGTTGCAACTACAAGAAACTTTGTGTTACCAACAAGCTAGGTGAAAGCGCTTTCACAAATGCTTATCTCTAGAACTGAGCATGTGGAGAGACGTTCGTTCATCTAGCACAAAGGGAAAGGGTTGCAGGTGAAACTTTTACTCTTTTTTCTCTCAGGCTGTTTCCTAGTACCGGTTTGAAGTTTCTGCAGTTGTCAGTGTAAACCGAGTTGGAGCTAGTACCTCCCCACATATATGTATGGTGTATGTTTGCAACTTAAAGGAAACTTGTGTTCCCAACAAGCTAGATGAAAGACGGTATTCACGCACACTTATCTCTCAGAACTGTGTATGTGGATAGATGTTCGTTCATCAAGCACAAAGGGAACAGGTTGCAGGAGAAATTTTTTTACTCCGGTTTCTCAGGCTGTTTCCTAGTGCCGGTTGAAGTTCCTGCAGTTTTCACTGTAAAACCGAGTTGGGGCTAGTACCTCCCCATATATATGTATGCAGTGGAGATAGCAACTTAAAAGAAACTTTGTGTTAAGAAACACAGCAAGATGAAGTACGGCTTTAACACACACTTATCTCTCAGAACTGATTATGTGGAGAGACGTTTCGTTCATCTAGCCAAAGTGAACAGTTTTGCAGGAGAAATTTTTACTCCTGTTTCTCAGTCTGTTTCCTAGTGCCGGTTGAATATCCTGCAGTTTTTCCCTGTAAAAATATTTGGAGGTAGTACCTCCCTATATATATATATGGATTGATGTTTGCATCTGAAAAGAATCTTTCTATTCCAAACAAGCTAGTTGAAGGACGGCTTTCACACACACTTATCTCTCAGAACTGAGTACGTGGATAGACGTTCGCTCATCTAGCACAAAGGGAACGGGTTGAAGGAGAAATTTTACTCCGGTTTCTCAGGATGTTTCCTAGTGCCGGTTTGATGTTCCTGCAGTTTTCACTGAAACCGAACTGGAGCTAGTACCTCCCCATATATGTATGAGTGGAGATTGCAACTTAAACAAACTTTGTGTTAACAAACAAGCTATGTGAAGGACGGCTTTAACACTTATCTCTCAGAGATGAGTAGGTGGAGAGACGTTCGTTCATCTAGCACAAAAGGAACGGGTTGCAGGGTAAACTTTACTCTGGTTTCTCAGGGTGTTTCCTAGTGCCGGTTTAAAGTTCCTGCAGTTTTCCTTGTGAAAACGAGTTGGAGCTAGTACCTCCCCATATATATGTATGGAGTGGAGATTGCAACTGAAAAGAAACTTTGTGTTCCCAACAATTTAGTGAAGGACGGCTTTCACACACACTTATCTCTCAGAAATGTGAATGTGGAGAGACGTTCGTTCATCTAGCACAAATGAAAGGCTTGCAGGAGAAACTTTTATTCTGGTTTCTCAGGCTATTTCCTAGTTCCGGTTTGAAGTTCCTGCAGTTTTCATTGTGAAAACAGTTGGAGCTAGAACCCCCCTTATATATGTACGGACTGGAGTTTGCAACTGAAAAGAAACTTTGTGTTCCCAACAAGCTATGTGAAGAATGGCTTTCACACACAATTATCTCTCAGAACTGAGCATGTGGATAGACTTTCGTTCATCTTGCACAAGGGGAACGGGTTACAGGGGAAACTTTTACTCTGGGTTCTCAGGCTGTTTCCTAGTTCCGGTTTGAAGTTCCTGCACTTTTCACTGTAAAATCGAGTTTGGAGCTAGTAACATCCCCATATATGTATACAGTGTATTTTGCACAATGAAAGGAAATTTGTGTTCCCAACAAGCTAGGTGAAGAACGGCTTTCAAGCACACTTATCTCTCAGAACTGAGTATGTGGAGAGGCTTTCGTTCATCTAGCAGAAAGGGAAAGGTTTGCAGGAGAAACTTTTACTCCGGTTTTCTCATGCTGCTTCCTAGTGCCGGGTTGAAGTTCCTGCAGTTTTCACTGTAAAACCGAGTAGGAGCTAGTACCTAACCATTTACACGTATGAAGTGGAGGTTGCAACTACAAAGAACTTTGTGTTACCAACAAGCTAGGTGAAAGCGGGTTCACAAACGCTTTCTCTCAGAACTGAGCATGTGGAGAGACGTTCGTTCATCTAGCACAAAGGGAATGGTATGTAGGGTAAACTATTACTGTGGTTTCTCAGGCTGTTTCCTAGTGCCGGTTTAAAGTTCCTGCAGTTTTCATTGTGAAACCGAGTTGGAGCTACTACCTCCCCATATATATATATGAAGTGGGTTTTGCAAGTGATTATATACTTTGTGTTCCCAACAAGCTTGGTGAAGGACGGCATTCGGCGCACTTATCTCTCAACTGAGCATGTGGAGAGACGTTCGTTCATATAGCACAAAGGGAACGGTATCAGGTTAAACTTTTACTCTGGTTTCTCAGGTTTTTCCTAGTGCCGGTTTGCCGTTCCTGCAGTTTTCACTGTAAAACCGAGTTGGAGCTTGTACCTCCTCTTATATATGTATGGAGTGGAGTTTGCAACTGAAAAGAAAGTTTGTGTTCCAAACAAGCAAGGTGAAGGAAGGCTTTCACACACTTATCTCTCCGAATGAGCATGTGGAAAACATTCGTTCATCTAGAACAAAGGGTACGGGTTGAAGGGTAAACATTTACTCTGGTTTCTCAGCTGATTCCTAGTGCCGTTTAAAGTTCCTGCAGTTTTCACTGTAAATCGAGTGGAGCTACTACCTCCCCATATGTATGTATGGTGTGTAGCTTGCAACTGAAAGTAAACTTTGTATTCCCAACAAGCTAGGTGAAGGACCGCTTTCACCACACACTTATCTCTCCGAACTGAGCAGTGGAGAGACGTTCTTTCATCTATGGCAAAGAAAAACTGTTTGCAGGGGAAAGTTTTACTCTGGTTTCTCAGGCTGTTTCCTAATGCTGGTTTGAAGATCCTGCATTTTTTCACTGTAAAACCGAGTTGGTGCTAGTACATCCCCATATATCTGTATGGAGTGGAGTTTGCTACTGAAAGAAACTTTCTGTTCGCAAAGCTAGGTGAAGGACGGTTTTCACACACAATAATCTCTCCGAAATAAGCATGTGGAGAGACGTTCGTTCATCTAGCACAAAGAGAACGGTTTGCAGGTGAAACTTTTACTCTTTTTCTCAGGCTGTTTCCTAGTACCGGTTTGAATTTCCTGCATTTGTCAGTGTAAAACCGAGTTGGATCTAGTACCTCCCCATATATATGTATGTGTGATATTTGCAACTTAAAGGAAACTTTGTGTTCCCAACAAGCTAGGGGAAGGAAGGCATTCACGCACACTTATCTCTCAGAACTGTGTATGTGGATAGATGTTCGTTCATCAAGCACAAAAGGAACGGTTTTGCAGGAGAAATTTTTTCTCCGGTTTCTCAGGCTGTTTCCTAGTGCCGGTTTGAATTTCCTGCAGTTTTCACTGTAAACCGAGTTGGAGCTAGTACTTCCCCATAATATGTATGGAGTGGAGATTGCAACTTAAAAGAATCTTTGTGTTAATAAAAGCTAAGTGAAGGACGGCTTTCACACACACACTTATTTCTCATAACTGAGCATCTGAGAGATGTTCGTTCATCTAGCACAAATAGAACGGGTTGCAGGAGAAACTTTTATTCTGGTTTCTCGGGCTTTCCTAGTGCTGGTTTGAAGTTCCTGCAATTTTCTCTGTAAAACCGAGTTGAGCTAGTACCTCCCATTATATAGTATGGAGTGAATTTTGCAACTTAAAAGAAATTTGTGTTCCCAACAAGCTATTGTAGGACGGTTTTCACACACATATCTCTCACAACTGAGCATATGGAGAAACGTTCGTTCATATTGCACAAATGGAACGGGTTGCAGGAGAAACTTTACTCTGGTTTCTCAGGATATTTCCTAGTGCCGGTTTGAAGTTCCTGCAGTTTTCACTGTAAAATCGATTGGAACTAGTACCTCCCCATATATATATATGGAGTGGAGTTTGCAACTGAAAAGAAACTTTGTGTTCCCAACAAGCTAGGTGAAGGACAACTTTCACACACGCTTATTCTCAGAACTGAGCATGTGGAGAGACGTTCGCTCATCTAGCACAAAGGGAACGGGTTGCAGGTGAAATTTTACTCTGGTTTGTCAGGCTGCTTCCTAGTGCCGGTTTGAAATTCCTGCAGTTTTCACTGTAAAAAATATTTGGAGTTAGAACCACCCTATATATATTTATGGATTGGTGTTTGCATTGAAAAGAAACTTTGTATCCCAACAAGCTAGGTGAAGGACGGCTTTCACACACACTTATCTCTCAGAACTGAGTACGTGGATAGACGTTCGCTCATCTAGCACAAAGGGAACGGGTTGAAGGAGAAATTTTTACTCCGGTTTCTCAGGATGTTTCCTAGTGCCGGTTTGATGTTCCTGCAGTTTTCACTGTAAAACCGAACTGGAGCTAGTACCTCCCCATATATATTTATGGAGTGGAGATTGCAACTTAAAACAAACTTTGTGTTAACAAACAAGCTATGTGAAGGACGGCTTTAACACACTTATCTCTCAGAGATGTGTAGGTGGAGAGACGTTCGTTCATCTAGCACAAAAAGGAAAGGGTTGCAGGGTAAACTTTTACTCTGGTTTCTCAGGGTGTTTCCTAGTGCCGGTTTAAAGTTCCTGCAGTTTTCGTTGTGAAAACGAGTTGGTGCTAGTACCTCCCCATATATATGTATGGAGTGGAGTTTGCTACTGAAAAGAAACTTTGTGTTCCCAACAAGCTAGGTGAAGGACGGCTTTCACACACACTTATCTCTAAGAAATGTGCATGTGGAGAGACGTTCGTTCATCTAGCACAAAGGAAAGGCTTGCAGGAGAAACTTTTTATTCTGGTTTCTCAGGCTATTTCCTAGTGCCGATTTGAAATTCCTGCTGTTTCACTGTAAAACATCCTTTGGAGTTGTACCACCCTATATATATATATATATATGGATTGGTGTTTGCATCTGAAAAGAATCTTTGTGTTCCCAACAAGCTAGGTGAAGGAGGCTTTCACACCAGACTTATCTCTCAGACTGAGTATGTGGATAGACGTTCGCTCATCTAGCACAAAGGGAACGGGTTGAAGGAGAAATTATTACTCCGGTTTCTCAGGATGTTTCCTAGTGCCGGTTTGATGTTCCTGCATTTTTCACTGTAAACCGAGTTGGAGCTTAGTACCTCACCATATATATGTATGGAGTGGAGATTGCAACTTAAAAAGAAACTTTGTGTTAACAAACAATCTAGGTGAAGGACGGCTTTCACCACAACATCTCTCAGAACTGAGTAGGTTGAGGGACGTTCGTTCATTTAGCACAAAAGGAACGGGTTGCAGGGTAAACTTTTTCTCTGGTTTCTCAGGCTGTTTCCTAGTGCCGGTTTGAAGTTCCTGCAGTTTTCATTGTGAAAACAGTTGGAATTAGAACCCCCCTTATATATGATAGAGTGAATTTTGCAACTGAAAGGAAACTTTGTGTTCCCAACAAGCCTAGGTGAAGAACGGCTTTCACGCACACTTATCTCTCAGAACTGAGCATG
This sequence comes from Camelus ferus, assembly GCF_009834535.1. NCBI lineage: Eukaryota > Metazoa > Chordata > Mammalia > Artiodactyla > Camelidae > Camelus > Camelus ferus. The sequence continues at coordinate 12,194 of NW_022588282.1, read as the reverse complement.
TGGAGAGACGTTCGTTCATCTAGTACAAAGGGAAAGGGTTTGCAGGAGAAACTTTTTACTCCGGTTTCTCATGCTGTTTAATAGTGCCGGGTTTGAAGTTCCTTCAGTTTTCACTGTAAACCGAGTAGGAGCTAGTACCTAACCATTTACACGTATGAAGTGGAGGTTGCAACTACAAAGAACTTTGTGTTACCAACAAGCTAGGTGAAAGCGGCTTTCACAAATGCTTATCTCTGAGAACTGAGCAGTGGAGAGACGTTCGTTCATCTAGCACAAAGGGAAAGGGTTGCAGGTGAAACTTTTACTCTTTTTTCTCAGGCTGTTTCCTAGTACCGGTTTGAAGTTTCTGCAGTTGTCAGTGTAAAACCGAGTTGGAGCTAGTACCTCCCCACATATATGTATGGTGTGATGTTTGCAACTTAAAGGAAAACTTTGTGTTCCCAACAAGCTAGATGAAAAGACGGTATTCACGCACACTTATCTCTCAGAACTGTGTATGTGGATAGATGTTCGTTCATCAAGCACAAAGGGAACAGGTTGCAGGAGAAATTTTTACTCCGGTTTCTCAGGCTGTTTCCTAGTGCCGGTTTGAAGTTCCTTGCAGTTTTCACTGTAAAACCGAGTTGGGGCTAGTACCTCCCCATATATATGTATGCAGTGGAGATAGCAACTTAAAAGAAACTTTGTGTTAAGAAACAAGCAAGATGAAGTACGGCTTAACACACACTTATCTCTCAGAACTGATTATGTGGAGAGACGTTCGTTCATCTAGCCAAAGTGAACAGTTTGCAGGAGAAATTTTACTCCTGTTTCTCAGTCTGTTCCTAGTGCCGGTTGAATATCCTGCAGTTTTCCCTGTAAAAAATATTTGGAGGTAGTACCTCCCTATATATATATATGGATTGATGTTTGCATCTGAAAAGAATCTTTCTATCCAAACAAGCTAGTTGAAGGACGGCTTTCACACACACTTATCTCTCAGAACTGAGTACGTGGATAGACGTTCGCTCATCTAGCACAAAGGGAACGGGTTGAAGGAGAATTTTTACTCCGATTTCTCAGGATGTTTCCTAGTGCCGGTTTGATGTTCCTGCAGTTTTCACTGTAAAACCGAACTGGAGCTAGTACCTCCCCATATATATGTATGGAGTGGAGATTGCAACTTAAAACAAACTTTGTGTTAACAAACAAGCTATGTGAAGGACGGCTTTAACACACTTATCTCTCAGAGATGAGTAGGTGGAGAGACGTTCGTTCATCTAGCACAAAAGGAACAGGGTTGCAGGGTAAACTTTTACTCTGGTTTCTCAGGGTGTTTCCTAGTGCCGGTTTAAAGTTCCTGCAGTTTTCCTTGTGAAAACGAGTTGGAGCTAGTACCTCCCCATATATATGTATGGAGTGGAGTTTGCAACTGAAAAGAAACTTTGTGTTCCCAACAATTTAGGTGAAGGACGGCTTTCACACACACTTATCTCTCAGAAATGTGCATGTGGAGAGACGTTCGTTCATCTAGCACAAATGAAAGGCTTGCAGGAGAAACTTTTATTCTGGTTTCTCAGGCTATTCCTAGTTCCGGTTTGAAGTTCCTGCAGTTTTTCATTGTGAAAAACAGTTGGAGCTAGTACCTCACCCTATATATGTATGGAGTGGAGATTGCAACTTAAAAGAACTTGTGTTAACAACAAGCTAGGTGAAGACGGCTTTCACACACACTATCTCTCAGAACTGAGTAGGTTGAGGACATTCGTTCATTTAGCACAAAGGAACGGGTTGCAGGGTAAACTTTTTCTCTGGTTCTCAGGCTGTTTCCTAGTGCCGGTTTGAAGTTCCTGCAGTTTTCATTGTGAAAAACAGTTGGAATTAGAACCCCCCTTATATATGTATAGAGTGAATTTTGCAACTGAAAGGAAACTTTGTGTTCCCAACAAGCTAGGTGAAGAACGGCTTTCACGCACACTTATCTCTCAGAACTGAGCATGTGGAGAGACGTTCGTTCATCTAGTACAAAGGGAAAGGTTTGCAGGAGAAACTTTTACTCCGGTTTCTCATGCTGTTTAATAGTGCCGGGTTGAAGTTCCTTCAGTTTTCACTGTAAAACCGAGTAGGAGCTAGTACCTAACCATTTACACGTATGAAGTGGAGGTTGCAACTACAAAGAAACATTGTGTTACCAACAAGCTAGGTGAAAGCGGCTTTCACAAACGCTTATCTCTCAGAACTGAGCATGTGGAGAGACATTCGTTCATCTAGCACAAAGGGAATGGTATGCAGGGTAAACTATTACTGTGGTTTCTCAGGCTGTTTCCTAGTGCCGGTTTAAAGTTCCTGCAGTTTTCATTGTGAAACCGAGTTGGAGCTAATACCTCCCCATATATATATATGAAGTGGGTTTTTCAAGTGATTATATACTTTGTGTTCCCAACAAGCTTGGTGAAGTACGGCATTCAGGCGCACTTATCTCTCAGAACTGAGCATGTGGAGAGACGTTCGTTCATATAGCACAAAGGGAACGGGTTGCAGGTGAAATTTTACTCTGGTTTGTCAGGCTGCTTCTTAGTGCCTTTTTGAAATTCCTGCAGTTTTCACTGTAAAAATATTTGGAGTTAGAACCACCCTATATATATTTATGGATTCGTGTTTGCATCTGAAAAGAAACTTTGTAATCCCAACAAGCTAGTTGAAGGAGGGCTTTCACACACACTTATCTCTCAGAACTGAGTACGTGGATAGACGTTCGCTCATCTAGCACAAAGGGAACGGGTTGAAGGAGAAATTTTTACTCCGGTTTCTCAGGATGTTTCCTAGTGCCGGTTTGATGTTCCTGCAGTTTTCACTGTAAAACCGAACTGGAGCTAGTACCTCCCCATATATATTTATGGAGTGGAGATTGCAACTTAAAACAAACTTTGTGTTAACAAACAAGCTATGTGAAGGACGGCTTTAACACACTTATCTCTCAGAGATGTGTAGGTGGAGAGACGTTCGTTCATCTAGCACAAAAGGAAAGGGTTGCAGGGTAAACTTTTACTCTGGTTTCTCAGGGTGTTTCCTAGTGCCGGTTTAAAGTTCCTGCAGTTTTCGTTGTGAAAACGAGTTGGTGCTAGTACCTCCCCATATATATGTATGGAGTGGAGTTTGCTACTGAAAAGAAACTTTGTGTTCCCAACAAGCTAGGTGAAGGACGGCTTTCACACACACTTATCTCTAAGAAATGTGCATGTGGAGAGACGTTCGTTCATCTAGCACAAAGGAAAGGCTTGCAGGAGAAACTTTTATTCTGGTTTCTCAGGCTATTTCCTAGTGCCGATTTGAAATTCCTGCCGTTTTCACTGTAAAACATATTTGGAGTTAGTACCACCCTATATATATATATATATATGGATTGGTGTTTGCATCTGAAAAGAATCTTTGTGTTCCCAACAAGCTAGGTGAAGGAAGGCTTTCACACAGACTTATCTCTCAGAACTGAGTATGTGGATAGACGTTCGCTCATCTAGCACAAAGGGAACGGGTTGAAGGAGAAATTATTACTCCGGTTTCTCAGGATGTTTCCTAGTGCCGGTTTGATGTTCCTGCATTTTTCACTGTAAAACCGAGTTGGAGCTAGTACCTCACCATATATATGTATGGAGTGGAGATTGCAACTTAAAAGAAACTTTGTGTTAACAAACAAGCTAGGTGAAGGACGGCTTTCACACACACATCTCTCAGAACTGAGTAGGTTGTGGGACGTTCGTTCATTTAGCACAAAAGGAACGGGTTTGCAGGGTAAACTTTTTCTCTGATTTCTCAGGCTGTTTCCTAGTGCCGGTTTGAAGTTCCTGCAGTTTTCATTGTGAAAAACAGTTGGAATTAGAACCCCCCTTATATATGTATAGAGTGAATTTTGCAAACTGAAAGGAAACTTTGTGTTCCCAACAAGCTAGGTGAAGAACGGCTTTCACGCACACTTATCTCTCAGAACTGAGCATGTGGAGAGACGTTCGTTCATCTAGTACAAAGGGAAAGGTTTGCAGGAGAAACTTTTACTCCGGTTTCTCATGCTGTTTAATAGTGCCGGGTTGAAGTTCCTTCAGTTTTCACTGTAAAACCGAGTAGGAGCTAGTACCTAACCATTTACACATATGAAGTGGAGATTGCAACTACAAAGAAACTTTGTGTTACCAACAAGCTAGGTGAAAGCGGCTTTCACAAATGCTTATCTCTGAGAACTGAGCATGTGGAGAGACGTTCGTTCATCTAGCACAAAGGGAAAGGGTTGCAGGTGAAACTTTTACTCTTTTTACTCAGGCTGTTTCCTAGTACCGGTTTGAAGTTTCTGCAGTTGTCAGTGTAAAACCGAGTTGGAGCTAGTACCTCCCCACATATATGTATGGTGTGATGTTTGCAACTTAAAGGAAACTTTGTGTTCTCAACAAGCTAGATGAAAGACGGTATTCACGCACACTTATCTCTCAGAACTGTGTATGTGGATAGATGTTCGTTCATCAAGCACAAAGGGAACAGGTTGCAGGAGAAATTTTTACTCCGGTTTCTCAGGCTGTTTCCTAGTGCCGGTTTGAAGTTCCTGCAGTTTTCACTGTAAAACCGAGTTGGGGCTAGTACCTCCCCATATATATGTATGCAGTGGAGATAGCAACTTAAAAGAAACTTTGTGTTAAGAAACAAGCAAGATGAAGTACGGCTTTAACACACACTTATCTCTCAGAACTGATTATGTGGAGAGACGTTCGTTCATCTAGCCAAGTGAACAGTTTGCAGGAGAAATTTTTACTCCTGTTTCTCAGTCTGTTTCCTAGTGCCGGTTGAATATCCTGCAGTTTTCCCTGTAAAAAATATTTGGAGGTAGTACCTCCCTATATATATATATGGATTGATGTTTGCATCTGAAAAGAATCTTTCTATTCCAAACAAGCTAGTTGAAGGACGGCTTTCACACACACTTATCTCTCAGAACTGAGTACGTGGATAGACGTTCGCTCATCTAGCACAAAGGGAACGGGTTGAAGGAGAAATTTTTACTCCGATTTCTCAGGATGTTTCCTAGTGCCGGTTTGATGTTCCTGCAGTTTTCACTGTAAAACCGAACTGGAGCTAGTACCTCCCCATATATATGTATGGAGTGGAGATTGCAACTTAAAAGAATCTTTGTGTTCCTACAAAGTTAGGTGAAGGACGGCTTTCACACACACTTATCTTCTCAGAAATGTGCATCTGGAGAGACTGTTCGTTCATCTAGCACAAATAGAAAGGGCTTGCAGAAGAAACTTTTATTCTGGTTTCTCAGGGCTGATTTCCTAGTGCCTGTTTGAAGTTCCTGCAATTTTTCATCTGTAAAAACGAGTTGGAAGCTAGACCTCCCATTATATATGTACTGGACGTGAAGTTTGCAACTGAAAAGAAACTTTGTGTTTCCCAACAAGCTAGTGTAGGAATGGCTTTCACACACAATTATCGTCTCAGAACTGAGCATGTGGAGAGTACGTTCATTCATCTAGCACAAAGGGAACGGGTTGAAAGTAGAAATTTTACTCCGGATTTCTCAGTATGTTTCCTAGTGCCAGTTTGAAATTCCTGCAGTTTTCAGTGTAAAACATATTTGGAGGTAGTACCACCCTATATATATTTATGGATTGGTGTTTGCATCTGAAAAGAATCATTGTGTTCACAACAAGCTAGGTGAAGAACGGCTTTCACACACACTTATCTCTCAGAACTGAGCATATGGAGAAACGTTCGTTCATCTTGCACAAATGGAACAGGTTGCAGGAGAAACTTTTACTCTGGTTTCTCAGGATATTTCCTAGTGCCGGTTTGAAGTTCCTGCAGTTTTCACTGTAAAATCGATTGGAACTAGTACCTCCCCATATATATATATGGAGTGGAGTTTGCAACTGAAAAGAAACTTTGTGTTCCCAACAAGCTAGGTGAAGGACAACTTTCACCACACGCTTATCTCTCAGAACTGAGCATGTGGAGAGACGTTCGCTCATCTAGCACAAAGGGAACGGGTTGCAGGTGAAATTTTACTCTGGTTTGTTCAGGCTGCTTCCTAGTGCCGGTTTGAAATTCCTGCAGTTTTCACTGTAAAAAATATTTGGAGTTAGAACCACCCTATATATATTTATGGATTGGTGTTTGCATCTGAAAAGAAACTTTGTAATCCCAAAAAGCTAGTTGAAGGACGGCTTTCACACACACTTATCTCTCAGAACTGAGTACGTGGATAGACGTTCGCTCATCTAGCACAAAGGGAACGGGTTGAAGGAGAAATTTTTACTCCGGTTTCTCAGGATGTTTCCTAGTGCCGGTTTGATGTTCCTGCAGTTTTCACTGTAAAACCGAACTGGAGCTTAGTACCTCCCCATATATATTTATGGAGTGGAGATTGCAACTTAAAACAAACTTTGTGTTAACAAACAAGCTATGTGAAGGATCGGCTTTAACACACTTATCTCTCAGAGATGTGTAGTGGAGAGACGTTCGTTCATCTAGCACAAAAGGAAAGGGTTTGCAGGGTAAACTTTTACTCTGGTTTCTCAGGGTGTTTCCTAGTGCCGGTTTAAAGTTCCTGCAGTTTTCGTTGTGAAAACGAGTTGGTGCTAGTACCTCCCCCATATATATGTATGGAGTGGAGTTTGCTACTGAAAAGAAACTTTGTGTTCCCAACAAGCTAGTGAAGGACGGCTTTCACACACACTTATCTCTAAGAAATGTGCATGTGGAGAGACGTTCGTTCATCTAGCACAAATGAAAGGCTTGCAGGAGAAACTTTTATTCTGGTTTCTCAGGCTATTTCCTAGTGCCGGTTTGAAATTCCTGCATGTTTTCACTTGTGAAAAACAGTTGGAGCTAGTAACCCCCCTATATATATGTAAGGACTTGGTGTTTGCAATCTGAAAAGAATCTTTGTGTTCCCAACAAGCTAGGGGAAGAATGGCTTTCACACACAATTATCTCTCAGAACTGAGCATGTGGATAGACTTTCGTTCATCTTGCACAAAGGGAACGGGTTACAGGAGAAACTTATTACTCTGGGTTCTCAGGCTGTTTCCTAGTTCCGGTTTGAATTTCCTGCACTTTTCACTGTAAACTCGAGTTGGAGCTAGTACCTCCCCATATATATGTATACAGTGTATTTTGCAAATGAAAGGAAACTTTGTGTTCCCAACAAGCTATGGTGAAGAACGGCTTTCACGCACACTTATCTCTCAGAACTGAGTATGTGGAGAGGCTTTCGTTCATCTAGCAGAAAGGGAAAGGTTTGCAGGAGAAACTTTTACTCCGGTTTCTCATGGTGTTTCCTAGTGCCGGGTTGAAGTTCCTGCAGTTTTCAATGTAAAACCGAGTAGGAGCTAGTACCTAACCATTTACACGTATGTAGTGGAGGTTGCAACTACAAAGAAACATTGTGTTACCAACAAGCTAGGTGAAAGCGGCTTTCACAAACGCTTATCTCTCAGAACTGAGCATGTGGAGCAGACGTTCGTTCATCTAGCACAAAGGGAATGGTATGCAGGGTAAACTATTACTGTGGTTTCTCAGGCTGTTTCCTAGTGCCGGTTTAAAGTTCCTGCAGTTTTTCATTGTGAAACCGATTTGGAGCTAGTACCTCCCCCATATATATATATGAAGTGGGTTTTGCAAGTGATTATATACTTTGTGTTCCCAACAAGCTTAGGTGAAGGACGGCATTCAGGCGCACTTATCTCTCAGAACTGAGCATGTGGAGAGACGTTCGTTCATATAGCACAAATGGAACGGGTATCAGGTTAAACTTTTACTCTGGTTTCTCAGGCATTTTCCTAGTGCCGGTTTGCCGTTCCTGCAGTTTTCACTGTAAAACCGAGTTGGAGCTTGTACCTCCTCTTATATATGTATGGAGTGGAGTTTGCAACTGAAAAGAAAGTTTGTGTTCCAAACAAGCAAGGTGAAGGAAGGCTTTGACACACACTTATCTCTCCGAAATGAGCATGTGGAAAAACGTTCGTTCAATCTAGAACAAAGGGAACGGGTTGAAGGGTAAACATTTACTCTGGTTTCTCAGCTGATTCCTAGTGCCGGTTTTAAAGTTCCTGCAGTTTTCACTGTAAATCGATCGGAGCTACTACCTCCCCATATATATTATGGTGTGTAGTTTGCAACTGAAAGGAAACTTTGTTTCCCAACAAGCTAGGTGAAGGACGGCTTTTCACACACACTTATCTCTCCGAGCTGAGCATGTGGAGAGACGTTCTTTCATCTATGGCAAAGAAAACTGTTTGCAGGGGAAAGTTTTACTCTGGTTTCTCAGGCTGTTTCCTAATGCTGGTTTGAAGATCCTGCATTTTTCACTGTAAAACCGAGTTGGTGCTAGTACCTCCCCATATATATGTATGGAGTGGAGTTTGCTACTGAAAAGAAACTTTCTGTTCGCAACAAGCTAGGTGAAGGACGGTTTTCACACACAATAATCTCTCAGAAATAAGCATGTGGAGAGACGTTCGTCATCTAGCACAAAGAGAACGGTTTGCAGGTGAAACTTTTACTCTTTTTCCTCAGGCTGTTTCCTAGTACCGGTTTGAAATTTCCATGCCATTTGTCAGTGGTAAAACCGAGTAGTTGGATCTAGTACCTCCCCATATATGTATGGTGTGATATTTGCAACTTAAGGAACTTGTGTTCCCAACAAGCCCTAGGGGAAGGAATGCATTCACGTACACTTATCTCTCAGAACTGTGTAGGTGGATAGATTTCGTTCATCAAGCACAAAAGGAACGGTTTGCAGGAGAAATTTTTTCTCCGATTTCTCCAGGCTGTTTCCTAGTGCCGGTTTAAAGTTCCTGCAGTTTTCCTTGTGAAAACGAGTTGGAGCTAGTACCTCCCCATATATATGTATGGAGTGGAGTTTGCAACTGAAAAGAAACTTTGGTGTTCCCAACAATTTAGGTGAAGGACGGCTTTCACACACACTTATCTCTCAGAATGTGCATGTGGAGAGACGTTCGTTCATCTAGCACAATGAAAGGCTTGCAGGAGAAACTTTATTCTGGTTTCTCAGGCTATTCCTAGTTCCGGTTTGAAGTTCCTGCAGTTTTCATTGTGAAAAACAGTTGGAGCTAGAACCCCCCTTATATATGTACGGACTGGAGTTTGCAACTGAAAAGAAACTTTGTGTTCCCAACAAGCTAGGGGAAGAATGGCTTTCACACACAATTATCTCTCAAAACTGAGCATGTGGATAGACTTTCGTTCATCTTGCACAAAGGGACGGGTTGAAGGAGAAATTTTACTCCGATTTCTCAGGATGTTTCCTAGTGCCGGTTTGAAATTCCTGCAGTTTTCACTGTAAAACATATTGGGAGTTAGTACCACCCTATATATATTTATGGATGGTGTTTGGCATCTGAAAAGAATCATTGTGTTCACAACAAGCTAGGTGAAGAACGGCTTTCACACACACTTATCTCTCAGAACTGAGCATATGAGAAGACGTTCGTTCTTCTTGCACAAATGGAACGGGTTGCAGGAGAAACTTTTACTCTGGTTTTCTCAGGATATTTCCTAGTGCCGGTTTGAAGTTCCTGCAGTTTTCAACTGTAGAATCGATTGGAAACTAGTACCCATCCCCATATATATATATGGAGTGGAGTTTGCTACTGAAAAGAAACTTGTGTTCCCAACAAGCTATGTGAAGGACAACTTTCCACCACGCTTATCTCTCAGAACTGAGCATGTGGAGAGACGTTCTCTCATCTAGCACAAAGGGAACGGGTTGCAGGTGAAATTTTACTCTGGTTTGTCAGGCTGCTTCCTAGTGCCGGTTTGAAATTCCTGCAGTTTTCACTGTAAAAAATATTTGGAGTTAGAACCACCCTATATATATTTATGGATTGGTGTTTGCATCTGAAAAGAAACTTTGTAATCCCAACAAGCTAGTTGAAGGACGGCTTTCACACACACTTATCTCTCAGAACTGAGTACGTGGATAGACGTTCGCGTCATCTAGCACAAAGGGAACGGGTTGAAGGAGAAATTTTTACTCCGGTTTCTCAGGATGTTTCCTAGTGCCGTTTTGATGTTCCTGCAGTTTTCACTGTAAAACCGAACTGGAGCTAGTACCTCCCCATAGATATTATGGAGTGGAGATTGCAACTTAAAACAAACTTTGTGTTACAAACAAGCTATGTGAAGGACGGCTTTAACACACTTATCTCTCAGAGATGTGTAGGTGGAGAGACGTTTCGTTCATCTAGCACAAAAGGAAAGGGTTGCAGGAGAAACTTTTACTCTGGTTTCTCAGGGTGTTTCCTAGTGCCGGTTTAAAGTTCCTGCAGTTTTCGTTGTGAAAACGAGTTGGTGCTAGTACCTCCCCATATATATGTATGGAGTGGGAGTTTGCCTACTGAAAAGAAACTTTGTGTTCCCAACAAGCTAGGTGAAGGACGGCTTTCACACACCTTATCTCTAAGAAATGTGCATGTGGAGAGACGTTCGTTCATCTAGCACAAAGGAAAGGCCTTGCAGAGAAACTTTTATTCTGGTTTCTCAGGCTATTTCCTAAGTGCCGATTTTGAAATTCCTGCTGTTTCACTGTAAAACATATTTGGAGTTAAGTACCCACCCTATATATATATATATATAGATGGATTGGTGTTTGCATCTGAAAAGAATCTTTGTGTTCCCAACAAGCTAGGTGAAGGAAGGCTTTCACACAGACTTATCTCTCAGAAACTGAGTATGTGGATAGACGTTCGCTCATCTAGCACAAAGGGAACGGGTTGAAGGAGAAATTATTACTCCGGTTTCTCATGATGTTTCCTAGTGCCGGTTTGATGTTCCTGCATTTTTCACTGTAAAACCGAGTTGGAGCTAGTACCTCACCATATATATGTATGGAGTGGAGATTGCAACTTAATAGAAACTTTGTGTTAACAAACAATCTAGGTGAAGGACGGCTTTCACACACACATCTCTCAGAACTGAGTAGGTTGAGGGACGTTCGTTCATTTAGCACAAAGGAACGGGTTGCAGGGTAAACTTTTCTCTGGTTTCTCAGGCTGTTTCCTAGTGCCGGTTTGAAGTTCCTGCAGTTTTCATTGTGAAAACAGTTGGAATTAGAACCCCCCTTATATATGTATAGAGTGAATTTTGCAACTGAAAGGAAACTTTGTGTTCCCAACAAGCTAGGTGAAGAACGGCTTTCACCGCACACTTATCTCTCAGAACTGAGCATGTGGAGAGACTTTCGTTCATCTAGTACAAAGGGAAAGGTTTGCAGAGAAACTTTTACTCCGGTTTTCTCATGCTGTTTAATAGTGGCCGGGTTGAAGTTCCTTCAGTTTTCACTGTAAAACCGAGTAGGAGCCTAAGTACCCAACCATTTACACGTATGAAGTGGAGGTTGCAACTACAAAGAAACTTTGTGTTACCAACAAGCTAGTTGAAAGCGGCTTTCACAAATGCTTATCTCTGAGAACTGAGCATGTGGAGAGACTTTCGTGTTCATCTAGCACAAAGGGAAAGGGTTGCAGGTGAAACTTTTACTCTTTTTCTCAGGCTGTTTCCTAGTACCGGTTTGAAGTTTCTGCAGTTGTCAGTGTAAAACCGAGTTGGAGCTAGTACCTCCCCACATATATGTATGGTGTGATGTTTGCAACTTAAAGGAAACTTTGTGTTCCCAACAAGCTAGATGAAAGACGGTATTCACGCACACTTATCTCTCAGAACTGTGTATGTGGATAGATGTTCGTTCATCAAGCACAAAGGGAACAGGTTGCAGGAGAAATTTTTACTCCGGTTTCTCAGGCTGTTTCCTAGTGCCGGTTTGAAGTTCCTGCAGTTTTCACTGTAAAACCGAGTTGGGGCTAGTACCTCCCCATATATATGTATGCAGTGGAGATAGCAACTTAAAAGAAACTTTGTGTTAAGAAACAAGCAAGATGAAGTACGGCTTTAACACACACTTATCTCTCAGAACTGATTATGTGGAGAGACGTTCGTTCATCTAGCCAAAGTGAACAGTTTGCAGGAGAAATTTTTACTCCTGTTTCTCAGTCTGTTTCCTAGTGCCGGTTGAATATCCTGCAGTTTTCCCTGTAAAAAATATTTGGAGGTAGTACCTCCCTATATATATATATGGATTGATGTTTGCATCTGAAAAGAATCTTTCTATTCCAAACAAGCTAGTTGAAGGACGGCTTTCACACACACTT
>NW_022588281.1:0-18552 GCF_009834535.1 Camelus ferus | reverse complement strand
TCACACACACTTATCTCTCAGAACTACGCATTTGGAGAGACATTCGTTCATCTTGAACAAATGGAAAGGTTTGTTGGGAAACATATCCTCTGATTTCTCAGTGTGTTCCTCGTGCCGGTTTGAAGTTCCTGCAGATTTCACTGTTAATCAATTTGGAGCAAGTACCTCCTCATATTTATTTATGGAGTGCAGTTTGCATCTGAAAAGAAACTTTGTGTTCCCAACAAGCTAGGTGAATTACAGCTTTCACAAACACCTATATCTCAGAACTGAGCACGTGGAGAGGCATTCGTTCCTCTAGCACAAATGGAGCAGTTGGAGGAGAAACTTTTACTCTGGTTTCTCAGTGTGTTTCCTGGTGACTGATTGATGTTCCTGCAGTTTTCACAGTAAAATCGAGTTGGAGGGAGCACCTCCCCATATACATGTATGGAATGCAGATTGCAACGGAAAAGAAAATTTGTCTTCCCAAGAAGCTATGTGGAGTAGGCTTTCTCACACACTTATCACTCAAAATTGAGCATGTGGAGAGACGATCGTTTATCTAGCACAAATGGATCGGGTTTCAGGAGAAACTTTTACTCTCTTATCTCAGTGTGTTTCCTAGTGCTGGTTTGAATTTCCTGCAATTTAAACTGTAAAACCGATTTCCTGCGTGTACATCCCCATATATATGTATGGAGTGCAGTTTGAAATTGAAAAGGAACTATGTGTTCAAAACAAGCTAGCTGAAGGACGGCTTTCACACCCACTCATCTCTCAGAACTGAGCTTGTGGAGAGACGTTCGTTCATCTAGCTCAAAGGGAAGGGGTTGCAGGAGAAATTTTACTCTGGTTTCCCAGTGTGTTTCCTAGTGCCGGTTTGAAGTTCCTGCAGTTTTCACTGTAAAAGAGAGTTGGAGCGAGTATCTCCCGATATATATTTATGGAGTACATTTTGCATCTGAAAAAATCGTTGTGTTCAAAACAAGCTAGATGAAGGACGGCTTCACACACAATTATCTCTCAGAACTGAGCATGTGGAGAGACATTCCTTCATCAAGCACGAAGGGAACGGGTTGCAGGATATACTTTTACTGTGGTTTCTGAATGTGTTTCATAGTGCCTGTTTGAATTTCCTGAAATTTTCACTGTAAAACTGAGTTGGAGCGAGTACCTCCCCATATATTGTATGGAGTGCACTTTGCAAATTAAAGGAGACTTTGTGTTCCCAACAAACTTGGTGAAGTACCGATTTCACTCACAATTATCTCTCAGAACTGAGCATGTGGAGAGTCTTTTTTGTTTATCTAGGAAAAATTGAACGGGTTGCAGGAGAAACTTTTACTCTGTTTTCTCAGAGTGTTTCCTAGTACCTGTTTGAACTTCCTGCAGATTTCACTGCAAACTCGAGTTGGATTTGGTACCTCCTAATATACATGTATGGAGTGCAGATTTCAACTGAAAAGAGTCTTTGTGTTCCCAACAAGGTAGGTGAAGGACAGCTTTCACAAACACTTGTATCTCAGAACTGAGCATTTGGAGAGACTTTCGTTCATCTTTCAAAAATGGAAGAGTATGCAAGAGAAACATTTACTCAGTTATCTCAGTGTGTTTCCTAGTCCCGTTATGTAGTTCCTGCATTTTACAATGTAAAACCGAGTTGGATCGAGTACCTCCCCATATATATGTATGGAGTACAGTCTGCAACTGAAAAGAAACTTTGTGTTCCATACAGGCTAGGTGAAGGACGGCTTTCACACACACTTATCTCTCAGAACTACGCATGTGGAGAGACGTTCGTTCATCTTGCACAAATGGAAAGGTTTGTTGGAGAAACATATTCTCTGATTTCTCAGTGTGTTTCCTAGGTCCGGTTTGAAGTTCCTGCAGTTTTCACTGTAAAACCTAGTTGGAGAGATTACCTCCCCATATATATATATGGAGTACAGTTTGCTACTGAAAAGAAACTTTGTGTTCCAGAGAAGCTAGGTGAAGGACGGCTTTCACACACACTTATCTCTCAGAACTACGCATTTGGAGAGACATTCGTTCATCTTGAACAAATGGAAAGGTTTGTTGGAGAAACATATCCTCTGATTTCTCAGTGTGTTTCCTCGTGCCGGTTTGAAGTTCCTGCAGATTTCACTGTTAATCAGATTTGGAGCAAGTACCTCCTCATATTTATATTTATGGAGTGCAGTTTGCATCTGAAAAGAAACTTTGTGTTCCCAACAAGCTAGGTGAATTACAGCTTTCACAAACACCTATATCTCAGAACTGAGCACGTGGAGAGGCATTCGTTCCTCTAGCACAAATGGAGCAGTTGGAGGAGAAACTTTTACTCTGGTTTCTCAGTGTGTTTCCTGGTGACTGATTGATGTTCCTGCAGTTTTCACAGTAAAATCGAGTTGGAGGGAGCACCTCCCCATATACATGTATGGAATGCAGATTGCAACGGAAAAGAAAATTTGTCTTCCCAAGAAGCTATGTGGAGTAGGGCTTTCTCACACACTTATCACTCAAATTGAGCATGTGGAGAGACGATCGTTTATCTAGCACAAATGGATCGGGTTTCAGGAGAAACTTTTACTCTCTTATCTCAGTGTGTTTCCTAGTGCTGGTTTGAATTTCCTGCAATTTAAACTGTAAAACCGATTTCCTGCGTGTACATCCCCATATATATGTATGGAGTGCAGTTTGAAATTGAAAAGGAACTATGTGTTCAAAACAAGCTAGCTGAAGGACGGCTTTCACACACACCCACTCATCTCTCAGAACTGAGCTTGTGGAGAGACGTTCGTTCATCTAGCTCAAAGGGAAGGGGTTGCAGGAGAAATTTTACTCTGGTTTCCCAGTGTGTTTCCTAGTGCCGGTTTGAAGTTCCTGCAGTTTTCACTGTAAAAGAAGTTGGAGCGAGTATCTCCCGATATATATTTATGGAGTACATTTTGCATCTGAAAAAATCGTTGTGTTCAAAACAAGCTAGATGAAGGACGGCTTCACACACAATTATCTCTCAGAACTGAGCATGTGAGAGACATTCCTTCATCAAGCACGAAGGGAACGGGTTGCAGGATATACTTTTACTGTGGTTTCTGAATGTGTTTCATAGTGCCTGTTTGAATTTCCTGAAATTTTCACTGTAAAACTGAGTTGGAGCGAGTACCTCCCCATATATATGTATGGAGTGCACTTTGCAAATTAAAGGAGACTTTGTGTTCCCAACAAACTTGGTGAAGTACCGATTTCACTCACAATTATCTCTCAGAACTGAGCATGTGGAGAGTCTTTTGTTTATCTAGGAAAAATTGAACGGGTTGCAGGAGAAACTTTTACTCTGTTTTCTCAGAGTGTTTCCTAGTACCTGTTTGAACTTCCTGCAGATTTCACTGCAAACTCGAGTTGGATTTGGTACCTCCTAATATACATCATGTATGGAGTGCAGATTTCAACTGAAAAGAGTCTTTGTGTTCCCAACAAGGTAGGTGAAGGACAGCTTTCACAAACACTTGTATCTCAGAACTGAGCATTTGGAGAGACTTTCGTTCATCTTTCAAAAATGGAAGAGTATGCAAGAGAAACATTTACTCAGTTATCTCAGTGTGTTTCCTAGTCCCGTTATGTAGTTCCTGCATTTTACAATGTAAAACCGAGTTGGATCGAGTACCTCCCCATATATATGTATGGAGTACAGTCTGCAACTGAAAAGAAACTTTGTGTTCCATACAGGCTAGGTGAAGGACGGCTTTCACACACACTTATCTCTCAGAACTACGCATGTGGAGAGACGTTCGTTCATCTTGCACAAATGGAAAGGTTTGTTGGAGAAACATATTCTCTGATTTCTCAGTGTGTTTCCTAGGTCCGGTTTGAAGTTCCTGCAGTTTTCACTGTAAAACCTAGTTGGAGAGATTACCTCCCCATTATATATATGGAGTACAGTTTGCTACTGAAAAGAAACTTTGTGTTCCAGAGAAGCTAGGTGAGGACGGCTTTTCACACACTTATCTCTCAGAACTACGCATTTGGAGAGACATTCGTTCATTGAACAAATGGAAAGGTTTGTTGGAGAAACATATCCTCTGATTTCTCAGTGTGTTTCCTCGTGCCGGTTTGAAGTTCCTGCAGATTTCACTGTTAATCAGATTTGGAGCAAGTACCTCCTCATATTATATTTATGGAGTGCAGTTTGATCTGAAAAGAAACTTGTGTTCCCAACAAGCTAGGTGAATTACAGCTTTCACAAACACCTATATCTCAGAACTGAGCACGTGGAGAGGCATTCGTTCCTCTAGCACAAAGGAGCAGTTGGAGGAGAAACTTTTACTCGGTTTTCTCAGGTGTTTCCAAGTGCCAGTTTGAAATTCTTGCTGATTTCCCTGTAAAACCGTGTTGGAGAGGGTACCTCCCCATATAAATGTATGGAGTACAGTTTGCAACTGAAAAGAAATTTTTTGTTCCCAAAAAGCTAGGTGAAATGCGGCTTTCACACACTTATTTCTCAGAAACTGAGCATGTGGAGAGAAGATATTTCATCTAATGCAAAATGAACGTGTACAGAAGAAACTATTCCACTGGTTTCTCAGTGTGTTTCCTAGTGCCGGACTGAAGTTCTGCAGTTTTCACTGTAAAACCTAGTTGGAGAGATTACCTCCCCTATATATATATGGAGTACAGTTCGCTACTGAAAAGAAACTTTGTGTTCAGAACCAGCTGGGTGAAAGACAGTTTACATAAACACTTATTTCTCAGAATTGAGCATGTGGAAAGAGTTTCGTTCGTCTAGCTCAAAGGGAAAAGTTGCAGGAGATAATTTTCTCTGGTATCTCAGGTGTTTCCTAGGACCGGTTTGAAGTTCCTGCAAATTCACTGTAAAACCGAGTTGAAGTGAGTATCTCTTTATATATATTTTATGGAGAGCAGTTTGCATCTGAAAAGAAAATTTTTTCCCAGAACCTAGGTGAAGGACGGCTTCACACACACTTATCTCTCAGAACTAATCATGTGGAGAGATGTTCGTTCATCTAACGCAAAATGAACGTGTTATAGGAGAAACTTTTCCTCTGGTTTCTCAGTCTTTTTCCTAGTGCCAGTTTGAATTTCCTGCAGGTTTCACTGTAAAAGAGTGTTGGAACTAGTGCCTCCCCATATATATGTATGGATTGCAGTTTGCAACTGAAAAGAATCTTTGTGTTCCCAAAAATCTAGTGAAGGCGGCTTTCAAACACACTTTTAAAAAGAACTGAGCATGTGGGGAGACTTTCCTTCATCTAGCACAATGGGAACTGTTTGAAGGAGAAACTTTTACTCTGATTCTCAGTGTGTTTCCTAGTGCCGGTTTGAAGATCCTGCAGTTCACACTGTAAAATCTAGGTGGAGCTAGTACCACCCCATATACTTATATGGAGTGCCATTTGCAACTGAAAAGAACCTTTTTGTTCCCAAAAAGCTAGGTGAAGAACGGCTTTCACAAACACTTATATCTCAGATATGAGCTTGAGGAGAGACTTTGGTTCATCTACACAAATGGAACGGGTTGCAGTAGAAACATTTACTCTGGTTTCTCAGTGTGTTTCCTAGTGCCGGTTTGAATTTCCTGCAGTTTTTACTGCAAAACTGTTTGGAGCGAGTACCTCCCCATATGTATGTATGGAGTGTATTTTGCAACTGAAAATAAACGTTGTGTTCACAACAATCTTGGTGTACACGGCATTCACCACTTACTCTCAGAAATGAGCATGTAGAGAGCGTTCTTTCAACTAGCACTTAGGGAACTGGTTGCAGAGAATCTTTACTCTGGTTTCTCAGTGTGTTTCCTGGTGACTGATGTACCTGCAGTTTTCACAGTAAAATCGAGTTGGAGGGAGCACCTCCCCATATACATGTATGGATTGCAGATTGCAACGGAAAAGAAAATTTGACTTCCCAAGAAGCTATGTGGAGTAGGGCTTTCTCACACACTTATCACTCAAAACTGAGCATGTGGAGTCACAATAGTTTATCTAGCACAAATGGATCGGGTTTCAGGAGAACTTTTACTCTGGTTTCTCAGTGAGTTTCCTAGTGCAGGTTTGAATTTCCTGCAGTTACACTGTAAAACGGATTTCGAGCGTGTACCTCCACATATATAGGTATGGATTGCAGTTTGAAACGGAAAAGAAACTATGTGTTCAAAACAAGATAGCTGAAGGACGGCTTTCACACCCACTATCTCTCAGAACTGAGCTTGTGGAGAGACGTTCGTTCACTAGCTCAAAGGGATCGGTTGCAGGAGAAATTTAACTGTGGTTTCCCAGTGTTTCCTAGTGCCGGTTTGTATTTCCTGCAATTATTCACTGTAAAGAGATTGAAGCGATTACCTCCCCATATATATTTATGGAGTGCATTTTGCATCTAAAAAAATCGTTGTGTTCAAAACTAGCTAGGTGAATGACGGCTTCACCCACAATTATCTATTAGACTGAGCATGTGAAGAGACGTTCCTTCATCAAGCACGAACGGAAGGGTTGCACATATACTTTTACTCTGGGTTCTCATTTTTTTCATATGCCTGTTTCAATTTCCTGCAGTTTTCACTGTAAAACTGAGTTTGAAAGCCATTACTCCCCATATATATGTATGGAGTGCACTTTGCAACTTAAAGGGGACTTTGTGTTCCCAACAAACTTGGTGAAGTACCGATTCACTCACAATTATCTCTCAGAACTGAGCATGTGGAGAGACTTTCGTTTATCTAGCAAAAAGTGAACGGTTGCAGGAGAAACTTTTACTCTGTTTCTCAGAGTGTTTCCTAGTACCTGTTTGAACTTCCTGCAGATTTCACTGTAAACTCGAGTTGGATTTGGTACCTCCTAATATACATGTATGGAGTGCAGATTTCAACTGAAAAGAGTCTTTGTTTTCCCAACAAGGTAGGTGAAGGACAGCTTTCACAAACACTTGAATCTCAGAACTGAGCATGTGGAGAGACTTTCGTTCATCTTTCACAAATGGAAGAGTTTGCAAGAGAAACATTTACTCAGTTATCTCAGTGTGTTTCCTAGTCCCGTTATGTAGTTCCTGCATTTTTCAATGTAAAAGCGAGTTGGAGAGATTACCTCCCCATATATATTTAGGGAGTACAGTTCGCTACTGAAAAGAAACTTTGTGTTCCAAACAGGCTAGGTGAAGGACGGCTTTCACACACACTTATCTCTCAGAACTACGCATGTGGAGAGACGTTCGTTCATCTTGCACAAATGGAAAGGTTTGTTGGAGAAACATATGCTCTGATTTCTCAGTGTGTTCCTAGGGCCGGTTTGAAGTTCCTGCAGTTTTCACTGTAAAACCTAGTTGGAGAGATTACCTCCCCATATATATTTAGGGAGTACAGTTCGCTACTGAAAAGAAACTTTTATGTTCAGATCCAGCTGGTTGAAAGACGGTTTACATACACACTTATTTCTCAGAAACTGAGCATGTGGAGAGCGTTTCGTTCGTCTAGCTCAAAGGGAAAAGTTTGCAGGAGATAATTCTCTCTGGTATCTCAGTGTGTTTCCTAGTGCCGATATGAATTTCCTGCACTTTTCACTGTAAAAACCGAGTTGGAGCGAGTACCTAGCCATAGACATCTATGGAGTTCAGTTGGCAATGAAAAGAAACTTTGTCTTCCCACAAGCTAGGTGAAGGACGGTTTTCACACACACTTATCTCTCAGAACTGAGCATGTGGAGAGACTTTCATTCATCTTGCACAAATGGAAAGTTTTGCTGGAGAACATATTCGCTGATTTCTCAGTGTGTTTCCTAGGGCCGGTTTGAAGTTCCTGCAGATTTCACTGTAAAACCGAGTTGGAGCGAGTATCTCTTTATATATATTTTTAAGGAGTGCAGTTTGCATCTGAAAAGAAACTTGTTTTCCCAAAAACCTAGGTGAAGGACGGCTTTCACACACACTTATCTCTCAGAACTGAGCATGTGGAGAGATGTTCGTTCATCTAACGCAAAATGAACGTGTTATAGGAGAAACTTTTCCTCTGGTTTCTCAGTCTTTTTTCCTAGTGCCGGTTTGAATTTCCTGCAGGTTTTCACTGTAAAAGAGTGTTGGAACTAGTGCCTCCCCATATATATGTATGGATTGCAGTTTGCAACTGAATAGAATCTTTGTGTTCCAACAAGCTGGGTGAAGGCGGCTTTCAAACACACTTTTAAAAAGAACTGAGCATGTGGGGAGACTTTCCTTCATCTAGCACAATGGGAACTGTTTGAAGGAGAAACTTTTACTCTGGTTTCTCAGTGTGTTTCCTAGTGCCGGTTTGAAGATCCTGCAGTTCACACTGTAAAATCGAGTTGGAGCTAGTACCACCCCATATACATATATGGAGTTGCCGTTTGCAACTGAAAAGAACCTTTTTGTTCCCAAAAATCTAGGTGAAGTACGGCTTCACAAACACTTATCTCTCAGAACTGAGCATGTGGAGAGATGTTCGTTCATCTAACGCAAAATGAACGTGTTATAGGAGAAACTTTTCCTCTGGTTTCTCAGTCTTTTTCCCTAGTGCCGGTTTGAATTTCCTGCAGGTTTCACTGTAAAAGAGTGTTGGAACTAGTGCCTCCTCATATATATGTATGGATTGCAGTTTGCAACTGAAAAGAATCTTTGTGTTCCCAAAAATCTAGGTGAAGGCGGCTTTCAAACACACTTTTAAAAAGAACTGAGCATGTGGGGAGACTTTCCTTCATCTAGCACAATGGGAACTGTTTGAAGGAGAAACTTTTACTCTGGATTCTCAGTGTGTTTCCTAGTGCCGGTTGAAGATCCTGCAGTTCACACTGTAAAATCTAGTTGGAGCTAGTACCACCCCATATACTTATATGGAGTGCCATTTGCAACTGAAAAGAACCTTTTTGTTCCCAAAAAGCTAGGTGAAGAACGGCTTTCACAAACACTTATCTCTCAGATATGAGCTTGAGGAGAGACTTTGTTCATCTAGCACAAATGGAACGGGTTGCAGTAGAAACATTTACTCTGGTTTCTCAGTGTGTTTCCTAGTGCCGGTTTGAATTTCCTGAAGTTTTTACTGCAAAGCTGTTTTCGATTGAGTACCCCTTCCCCGTATGTATGTATGGAGTGTATTTTGCAACTGAAAAGAAACGTTGTGTTCACAACAATCTTGGTGTACGGACGGCATTCACACACACACTTATCTCTCAGAAATGAGCATGTAGAGAGACGTTCTTTCAACTAGCACATAGGGAACGGGTTGCAGAGAATCTTTTACTCTGGTTCTCAGTGTGTTTCCTGGTGACTTGATTGATGTTCCTGCAGTTTTCACAGTAAAATCGAGTTGGAGGGAGCACCTCCCCTTATACATGTATGGAATGCAGATTGCAACGGAAAAGAAAATTTGTCTTCCCAAGAAGCTATGTGGAGTAGGGCTTTCTCACACACTTATCACTCAAAATTGAGCATGTGGAGAGACGATCGTTTATCTAGCACAAATGGATCGGGTTTCAGGAGAAACTTTTACTCTCTTATCTCAGTGTGTTTCCTAGTGCTGGTTTGAATTTCCCTGCAATTTAAACTGTAAAACCGATTTCCTGCGTGTACATCCCCATATATATGTATGGAGTGCAGTTTGAAATTGAAAAGGAACTATGTGTTCAAAACAAGCTAGCTGAAGGACGGCTTTCACACCCACTCATCTCTCAGAACTGAGCTTGTGGAGAGACGTTCGTTCATCTAGCTCAAAGGGAAGGGGTTGCAGGAGAAATTTTACTCTGGTTTCCCAGTGTGTTTCCTAGTGCCGGTTTGAAGTTCCTGCAGTTTTCACTGTAAAAGAGAGTTGGAGCGAGTATCTCCCGATATATATTTATGGAGTGCATTTTGCATCTGAAAAAATCGTTGTGTTCAAAACAAGCTAGATGAAGGACGGCTTCACACACAATTATCTCTCAGAACTGAGCATGTGGAGAGACATTCCTTCATCAAGCATGAAGGGAACGGGTTGCAGGATATACTTTTACTGTGGTTTCTGAATGTGTTTCATAGTGCCTGTTTGAATTTCCTGAAATTTTCACTGTAAAACTGAGTTGGAGCGAGTACCCTCCCCATATATATGTATGGAGTGCACTTTGCAAATTAAAGGAGACTTTGTGTTCCCAACAAACTTGGTGAAGTACCGATTTCACTCACAATTATCTCTCAGAACTGAGCATGTGGAGAGTCTTTTGTTTATCTAGGAAAAATGAACGGGTTGCAGGAGAAACTTTTACTCTGTTTCTCAGAGTGTTTCCTAGTACCTGTTTGAACTTCCTGCAGATTTCACTGCAAACTCGAGTTGGATTTGGTACCCAGTCCCTACTATACATGTATGGAGTGCAGATTTCAACTGAAAAGAGTCTTTGTGTTCCCAACAAGGTAGGTGAAGGGACAGCTTTCACAAACACTTGTATCTCAGAACTGAGCATTTGGAGAGACTTTCGTTCATCTTTCAAAAATGGAAGAGTATGCAAGAGAAACATTTACTAGTTATCTCAGTGTGTTCCTAGTCCCGTTTATGTAGTTCCTGCATTTTACAATGTAAAACCGAGTTGATCGAGTACCCTCCCCATATATATGTATGGAGTACAGTCTGCAACTGAAAAGAACTTTGTGTTCCATACAGGCTAGGTGAAGGGACGGCTTTCACCACACACTTATCTCTCAGAACTACGCATGTGGAGAGACGTTCGTTCATCTTGCACAAATGGAAAGGTTTGTTGGAGAAACATATTCTCTGATTTCTCAGTGTGTTCCTAGGTCCGGTTTGAAGTTCCTGCAGTTTTCACTGTAAAACCTAGTTGGAGAGATTATCCTCCCCCATATATATATATGGAGTACAGTTTTGCTACTGAAAAGAAACTTTGTGTTCCAGAGAAGCTAGGTGAAGGACGGCTTTCACACACACTTATCTCTCAGAACTACGCATTTGGAGAGACATTCGTTCATCTTGAACAAATGGAAAGGTTGTTGGAGAAACATATCCTCTGATTTCTCAGTGTGTTTCCTCGTGCCGGTTTGAAGTTCCTGCAGATTTCACTGTTATCAGATTTGGAGCAAGTACCCTCCTCATATTTATATTTATGGAGTGCAGTTTGCATCTGAAAAGAAACTTTGTGTTCCCAACAAGCTAGGTGAATTACAGCTTTCACAAACACCTATATCTCAGAACTGAGCACGTGGAGAGGCATTCGTTCCTCTAGCACAAATGGAGGCAGTTGGAGGGAGAAACTTTTACTCTGGTTTCTCAGTGTGTTTCCAAGTGCCAGTTTGAAATTCTTGCTGATTTCCCTGTAAAACCGTGTTGGAGAGGGTACCTCCCCATATAAATGTATGGAGTACAGTTTGCAACTGAAAAGAAATTTTTGTTCCCAAAAAGCTAGGTGAAATGCGGCTTTCACACACACTTATTTCTCAGAACTGAGCATGTGGAGAGAAGATATTTCATCTAATGCAAAATGAACGTGTACAGAAGAAACTATTCCACTGGTTTCTCAGGTGTTCCTAGTGCCGGACTGAAGTTCCTGCAGTTTTCACTGTAAAACCTAGTTGGAGAGATTACCTCCCCATATATATATATGGAGTACATTCGCTACTGAAAAGAAACTTTTGTTCAGAACCAGCTGGGTGAAAGACAGTTTACATAAACACTTATTTCTCAGAATTGAGCATGTGGAAAGAGTTTCGTTCGTCTAGCTCAAAGGGAAAAGTTTGCAGGAGATAATTTCTCTCTGGTATCTCAGTGTGTTTCCTAGGACCGGTTTGAAGTTCCTGCAAATTTCACTGTAAAACCGAGTTGAAGTGAGTATCTCTTTATATATATTTTTTGGAGAGCAGTTTGCATCTGAAAAGAAATTTTTTCCCAGAACCTAGGTGAAGGACGGCTTTCACACACACTTATCTCTCAGAACTAATCATGTGGAGAGATGTTCGTTCATCTAACGCAAAATGAACGTGTTATAGGAGAAACTTTTCCTCTGGTTTCTCAGTCTTTTTCCTAGTGCCAGTTTGAATTTCCTGCAGGTTTCACTGTAAAAGAGTGTTGGAACTAGTGCCTCCCATATATATGTATGGATTGCAGTTTGCAACTGAAAAGAATCTTTGTGTTCCCAAAAATCTAGGTGAAGGCGTCTTTCAAACACACTTTTAAAAAAGAACTGAGCATGTGGGGAGACTTTCCTTCATCTAGCACAATGGGAACTGTTTGAAGGAGAAACTTTTACTCTGGATTCTCAGTGTGTTTCCTAGTGCCGGTTTGAAGATCCTGCAGTTCACACTGTAAAATCTAGTTGGAGCTAGTACCACCCCATATACTTATATGGAGTGCCATTTGCAACTGAAAAGAACCTTTTTGTTCCCAAAAAGCTAGGTGAAGAACGGCTTTCACAAACACTTATCTCTCAGATATGAGCTTGAGGAGAGACTTTGGTTCATCTAGCACAAATGGAACGGGTTGCAGTAGAAACATTTACTCTGTGTTTCAGTGTGTTTCCTAGTGCCGGTTTGAATTTCCTGCAGTTTTTACTGCAAAACTGTTTTGGAGCGAGTACCTCCCCATATGTATGTATGGAGTGTATTTTGCAACTGAAAATAAACGTTGTGTTCACAACAATCTTGGTGTACGACGGCATTCACACACACTTATCTCTCAGAAATGAGCATGTAGAGAGCCGTTCTTTCAACTAGCACTTAGGGAACGGTTGCAGAGAATCTTTTACTCTGGTTTCTCAGTGTTTTCCTGGTGACTGATGTACCTGCAGTTTTCACAGTAAAATCGAGTTGGAGGGAGCACCTCCCCATATACATGTATGGATGCAGATTGCAACGGAAAAGAAAATTTGACTTCCCAAGAGCTATGTGGAGTAGGGCTTTCTCACACACTTATCACTCAAAACTGAGCATGTGGAGTCACAATAGTTTTATCTAGCACAAATGGATCGGGTTTCAGGAGGAACTTTTACTCTGGTTCTCAGTGAGTTTCCTAGTGCAGGTTTGAATTTCCTGCAATTTACACTGTAAAACGATTTCCTGCGTGTACCTCCACATATATATGTATGGATTGCAGTTTGAAACGGAAAAGAAACTATGTGTTCAAAACAAGATAGCTGAAGGACGGCTTTCACACCCACTCATCTCTCAGAACTGAGCTTGTGGAGAGACGTTCGTTCACTAGCTCAAAGGGATCGGGTTGCAGGAGAAATTTACTGTGGTTTCCCAGTGTGTTTCCTAGTGCCGGTTTGTTTTCCTGCAATATTCACTGTAAAAGAGTTGAAGCGAGTACCTCCCCTATATATTTATGGAGTGCATTTTGCATCTAAAAAATCGTTGTGTTCAAAACTAGCTAGGTGAATGACGGCTTCACCCACAATTATCTCTTATAACTGAGCATGTGAAGAGACGTTCCTTCATCAAGCACGAACGGAACGGGTTGCAGCATATACTTTTACTCTGGTTTCTCATTTTTTTCATACTGTGCCTGTTTCAATTTCCTGCAGTTTTCACTGTAAAACTGAGTTGAAGCCATTACCTCCCCATATATATGTATGGAGTGCACTTTGCAACTTAAAGGAGACTTTGTGTTCCGAACAAACTTGCTGAAGTACAGATTTCACTCACAATTATCTCTCAGAACTGAGCATGTGGAGACTTTCGTTTATCTAGCAAAAAGTGAACGGGTTGCAGGAGAAACTTTTACTCTGTTTTCTCAGAGTGTTTCCTAGTACCTGTTTGAACTTCCTGCAGATTTCACTGTAAACTCTCGAGTTGGATTTGGTACCTCCTAATATACATGTATGGAGTGCAGATTTCAACTGAAAAGAGTCTTTGTTTTCCCAACAAGGTAGGTGAAGGACAGCTTTCACAAACACTTGAATCTCAGAACTGAGCATGTGGAGAGACTTTCGTTCATCTTTCACAAATGGAAGAGTTTGCAAGAGAAACATTTACTCAGTTATCTCAGTGTGTTTCCTAGTCCCGTTATGTAGTTCCTGCATTTTTCAATGTAAAACCGAGTTGGATCGAGTACCTCCCCATATATATGTATGGAGTACAGTCTGCAACTGAAAAGAAACTTTGTGTTCCATACAGGCTAGGTGAAGGACGGCTTTCACACACACTTATCTCTCAGAACTACGCATGTGGAGAGACGTTCGTTCATCTTGCACAAATGGAAAGGTTTGTTGGAGAAACATATTCTCTGATTTCTCAGTGTGTTTCCTAGGTCCGGTTTGAAGTTCCTGCAGTTTTCACTGTAAAACCTAGTTGGAGAGATTACCTCCCCATATATATATATGGAGTACAGTTTGCTACTGAAAAGAAACTTTGTGTTCCAGAGAAGCTAGGTGAAGGACGGCTTTCACACACACTTATCTCTCAGAACTACGCATTTGGAGAGACATTCGTTCATCTTGAACAAATGGAAAGGTTTGTTGGAGAAACATATCCTCTGATTTCTCAGTGTGTTTCCTCGTGCCGGTTTGAAGTTCCTGCAGATTTCACTGTTAATCAGATTTGGAGCAAGTACCTCCTCATATTTATATTTATGGAGTGCAGTTTGCATCTGAAAAGAAACTTTGTGTTCCCAACAAGCTAGGTGAATTACAGCTTTCACAAACACCTATATCTCAGAACTGAGCACGTGGAGAGGCATTCGTTCCTCTAGCACAAATGGAGCAGTTGGAGGAGAAACTTTTACTCTGGTTTCTCAGTGTGTTTCCAAGTGCCAGTTTGAAATTCTTGCTGATTTCCCTGTAAAACCGTGTTGGAGAGGGTACCTCCCCATATAAATGTATGGAGTACAGTTTGCAACTGAAAAGAAATTTTTTGTTCCCAAAAAGCTAGGTGAAATGCGGCTTTCACACACACTTATTTCTCAGAACTGAGCATGTGGAGAGAAGATATTTCATCTAATGCAAAATGAACGTGTACAGAAGAAACTATTCCACTGGTTTCTCAGTGTGTTTCCTAGTGCCGGACTGAAGTTCCTGCAGTTTTCACTGTAAAACCTAGTTGGAGAGATTACCTCCCCATATATATATATGGAGTACAGTTCGCTACTGAAAAGAAACTTTGTGTTCAGAACCAGCTGGGTGAAAGACAGTTTACATAAACACTTATTTCTCAGAATTGAGCATGTGGAAAGAGTTTCGTTCGTCTAGCTCAAAGGGAAAAGTTTGCAGGAGATAATTTCTCTCTGGTATCTCAGTGTGTTTCCTAGGACCGGTTTGAAGTTCCTGCAAATTTCACTGTAAAACCGAGTTGAAGTGAGTATCTCTTTATATATATTTTTATGGAGAGCAGTTTGCATCTGAAAAGAAAATTTTTTCCCAGAACCTAGGTGAAGGACGGCTTTCACACACACTTATCTCTCAGAACTAATCATGTGGAGAGATGTTCGTTCATCTAACGCAAAATGAACGTGTTATAGGAGAAACTTTTCCTCTGGTTTCTCAGTCTTTTTCCTAGTGCCAGTTTGAATTTCCTGCAGGTTTCACTGTAAAAGAGTGTTGGAACTAGTGCCTCCCCATATATATGTATGGATTGCAGTTTGCAACTGAAAAGAATCTTTGTGTTCCCAAAAATCTAGGTGAAGGCGTCTTTCAAACACACTTTTAAAAAAGAACTGAGCATGTGGGGAGACTTTCCTTCATCTAGCACAATGGGAACTGTTTGAAGGAGAAACTTTTACTCTGGATTCTCAGTGTGTTTCCTAGTGCCGGTTTGAAGATCCTGCAGTTCACACTGTAAAATCTAGGTGGAGCTAGTACCACCCCATATACTTATATGGAGTGCCATTTGCAACTGAAAAGAACCTTTTTGTTCCCAAAAAGCTAGGTGAAGAACGGCTTTCACAAACACTTATCTCTCAGATATGAGCTTGAGGAGAGACTTTGGTTCATCTAGCACAAATGGAACGGGTTGCAGTAGAAACATTTACTGGTTTCTCAGTGTGTTTCCTAGTGCCGGTTTGAATTTCCTGCAGTTTTTACTGCAAAACTGTTTTGGAGCGAGTACCTCCCCATATGTATGTATGGAGTGTATTTTGCAACTGAAAATAAACGTTGTGTTCACAACAATCTTGGTGTACGACGGCATTCACACACACTTATCTCTCAGAAATGAGCATGTAGAGAGCCGTTCTTTCAACTAGCACTTAGGGAACTGGTTGCAGAGAATCTTTAACTCTGGTTTCTCAGTGTGTTTCCTGGTGACTGATGTACCTGCAGTTTTCACAGTAAAATCGAGTTGGAGGGAGCACCTCCCCATATACATGTATGGATTGCAGATTGCAACGGAAAAGAAAATTTGACTTCCCAAGAGCTATGTGGAGTAGGGCTTTCTCACACACTTATCACTCAAAACTGAGCATGTGGAGTCACAATAGTTTATCTAGCACAAATGGATCGGGTTTCAGGAGGAACTTTTACTCTGGTTTCTCAGTGAGTTTCCTAGTGCAGGTTTGAATTTCCTGCAGTTTACACTGTAAAACGGATTTCGAGCGTGTACCTCCACATATATATGTATGGATTGCAGTTTGAAACGGAAAAGAAACTATGTGTTCAAAACAAGATAGCTGAAGGACGGCTTTCACACCCACTCATCTCTCAGAACTGAGCTTGTGGAGAGACGTTCGTTCACTAGCTCAAAGGGATCGGGTTGCAGGAGAAATTTAACTGTGGTTTCCCAGTGTGTTTCCTAGTGCCGGTTTGTATTTCCTGCAATATTCACTGTAAAGAGAGTTGAAGCGAGTACCTCCCCATATATATTTATGGAGTGCATTTTGCATCTAAAAAAATCGTTGTGTTCAAAACTAGCTAGGTGAATGACGGCTTCACCCACAATTATCTATTATAACTGAGCATGTGAAGAGACGTTCCTTCATCAAGCACGAACGGAACGGGTTGCAGCATATACTTTTACTCTGGTTTCTCATTTTTTTTCATACTGCCTGTTTCAATTTCCTGCAGTTTTCACTGTAAAACTGAGTTGAAGCCATTACCTCCCCATATATATGTATGGAGTGCACTTTGCAACTTAAAGGAGACTTTGTGTTCCGAACAAACTTGCTGAAGTACAGATTTCACTCACAATTATCTCTCAGAACTGAGCATGTGGAGAGACTTTCGTTTATCTAGCAAAAAGTGAACGGGTTGCAGGAGAAACTTTACTCTGTTTTCTCAGAGTGTTTCCTAGTACCTGTTTGAACTTCCTGCAGATTTCACTGTAAACTCGAGTTGGATTTGGTACCTCCTAATATACATGTATGGAGTGCAGATTTCAACTGAAAAGAGTCTTTGTTTTCCCAACAAGGTAGGTGAAGGACAGCTTTCACAAACACTTGAATCTCAGAACTGAGCATGTGGAGAGACTTTCGTTCATCTTTCACAAATGGAAGAGTTTGCAAGAGAAACATTTACTCAGTTATCTCAGTGTGTTTCCTAGTCCCGTTATGTAGTTCCTGCATTTTTCAATGTAAAACCGAGTTGGATCGAGTACCTCCCCATATATATGTATGGGTACAGTCTGCAACTGAAAAGAAAACTTTGTGTTCCATACAGGCTAGGTGAGGACGGCTTTCACACACACTTATCTCTCAGAACTACGCATGTGGAGAGACGTTCGTTCATCTTGCACAATGGAAAGGTTTGTTGGAGAAACATATTCTCTGATTTCTCAGTGTGTTTCCTAGGTCCGGTTTGAAGTTCCTGCAGTTTTCACTGTAAAACCTAGTTGGAGAGATTACCCCCCCATATATATATGGAGTACAGTTTGCTACTGAAAAGAACTTTGTGTTCCAGAGAAGCTAGGTGAAGGACGCTTTCACACCACTTATCTCTCAGAACTACGCATTTGGAGAGACATTCGTTCATCTTGACAAATGGAAAGGTTTTTTGGAGAAACATATCCCTCTGATTTCTCAGTGTGTTTCCTCGTGCCGGTTTGAAGTTCCTTGCAGATTTCACTGTTAATCAGATTTGGAGCAAGTACCTCCTCATATTTATATTTGGAGTGCAGTTTGCATCTGAAAGAAACTTTGTGTTCCCAACAAGCTAGGTGAATTACAGCTTCACAAACACCTATATCTCAGAACTGAGCACGTGGAGAGGCATTCGTTCCTCTAGCACAAAGGAGCAGTTGGAGGAAAACTTTTACTCTGGTTTCTCAGTGTGTTTCCAATGCCAGTTTGAAATTCTTGCTGATTTCCCTGTAAAACCGTGTTGGAGAGGGTACCTCCCCATAAAATGTATGGAGTACAGTTTCAACTGAAAGAAATTTTTTGTTCCCAAAAATAGGTGAAATGCGGCTTTCACACACACTTATTTCTCAGAACTGAGCATGTGGAAGAAGATATTTCATCTAATGCAAATGAACGTGTACAGAAGAAACTATTCCACTGGTTTCTCAGGTGTTTCCTAGTGCCGGACTGAAGTTCCTGCAGTTTTCACTGTAAAACCTAGTTGGAGATTACCTCCTCCCCATATATATATGGAGTACAGTTTTGCTACTGAAAAGAAACTTTGTGTTCCAGAGAAGCTAGGTGAAGGACGGCTT
>NW_022588280.1:0-18554 GCF_009834535.1 Camelus ferus | reverse complement strand
ACCGAGAGTTGAGCTAGTACCTCCCCATATATATGTATGGAGTGGAGTTTGAAACTGAAAAGAAACTTTGTGTTCCCAACAAGCTAGGTGAAGTACGGCTTTCACACCCACATATCTCTCAGAACTGAGCATGTGGAGAGACGTTCGTTCATCTAGCACCAAGGGAAACGGCTTGCAGGAGAAACTTTTACTCTGGTTTTTAGTCTGTTTCCTAGTGCCGGTTTGAAGTTCCTGCAATTTCACTGTAAAACCGAGTTGGAGCTAGTACCTTCCCATATATTGTATGGAGTGGAGATTGCAACTGAAAAGAAACTTTGTGTTCCCAACAAGCAAGGTGAAGGAAGGCTTTCACACACACTTATCTCTCAGAACTGAGCATGTGGAGAGACGTTCGTTCATCTAGCACTAGGGAACGGGAGCAGGCGAAACTTTTACACTGGTTTCTCAGTCTGTTTCCTAGTGCCGGTTTGAAGTTCCTGCAGATTTCACTGTAAAACTGAGTTGGAAGCTATACCATCCCCATATATATGTATGGAGTGGAGTTTGCAACTGAAAAGAAACTTTGTGTTCCCAACAAGCTAGGTTGAAGTACGGCTTTCCACACACACATTATCTCCGAACTGAGCATGTGGAGAGACGTTCGTTCATCTAGCACAAGGGAACGGGTGCAGGAAGAAACTTGTTACTCATGGTTTCTCAGTCGTGTTTCCTAGTGCCGTTTGAAGTTCCTGCAGTTTTCACTGTAAAACACGATGTTGGAGCTAGTACCTCCCATATATATGTATGGAGTGGAGTTTGCAACTGAAAGAGAAACTTTGTGTTCCCAACAAGCTAGGTGAAGGACGGCTTTCACACACATTTCTCTCAGAACTGAGCATGTGGAGAGACGTTGTTCATCTAGCACAAGGGAACGGGTTGCAGGAGAAAACTTTTACTCTGGTTTCTCAGTCTGTTTCCTAGTGCCGGTTTGAAAGTTCCTGCAGTTTTCACTGTAAAACCGAGTTGGAGCTAGTACCTCCCCATATATATGTATGGAGTGGAGTTTGCAACTGAAAGAAACTTGTGTTCCCAACAGCTAGGTGAAGGACGGCTTTCACACACACTTATCTCTCAGAACTGAGCATGTGGAGAGACGTTCGTTCATCTAGCACAAAGGGAACGGGTTGCAGGAGAAACTTTTACTCTGGTTCTCAGTCTGTTTCCTAGTGCCGGTTTGAAGTTCCTGCAGTTTTCACTGTAAACCGAGTTGGAGCTAGTACCTCCCCATATATATGTATGGAGTGGAGTTTGCAACTGAAAAGAAACTTTGTGTTCCCAACAAGCTAGGTGAAGTACGGCTTTCACACACACTTATCTCTCAGAACTGAGCATGTGGAGAGACGTTCGTTCATCTAGCACAAAGGGAACGGGTTGCAGGAGAAACTTTTACTCTGGTTTCTCAGTCTGTTTCCTAGTGCCGGTTTGAAGTTCCTGCAGTTTTCAGTGTAAAACCGGAGTTGGAGCTAAGTACCTCCCCATATATATGTATGGAGTGGAGTTTGCAACTGAAAAGAAAACTTTGTGTTCCCAACAAGCTAGGTGAAGGTCGGCTTTCACACTCACTTATCTCTCAGAACTGAGCATGTGGAGAGACGTTCGTTCATCTAGCACAAGGGAACGGCTTGCAGGAGAAACTTTTACTCTGGTTTCTCAGTCTGTTTCCTAGTGCCGGTTGAAGTTCCTTGCAGTTTTCACTGTAAAACCGAGTTGGAGCTAGTACCTCCCCATATATATTATGGAGTGGAGTTTGCAACTGAAAAAAACTTTGTGTTCCCAACAAGCTAGGTGAAGTACGGCTTTCACACACACTTATCTCTCAGAACTGAGCATGTGGAGAGTCGTTCCTTCATCTAGCACCAAGGTAACCAGTTGCAGGAGAACCTTTTACTCTGGTTTCTCAGTCTGTTTCCTAGTGCCGGTTTGAAGTTCCTGCAGATTTCACTGTAAAACTGAGTTGGAGCTAGTACCTCCCCATATATATGTATGGAGTGGTGTTTGCAACTGAAAAGATACTTTGTGTTCCCAACTAGCTAGGTGAAGGTGGGCTTTCACAGACAAACTTATCTCTCAGAACTGAGCATGTGGAGAGACGTCTGTTCATCTAGCACCAAGGGAACGGGTTGCAGGAGAAATTTTTATTCTGGTTTCTCAGTCTGTTTCCTAGTACCGGTTTGAAGTTCCTGCATTTTTCACTGTAAAACAGAGTTGGAGCTAGTACCTCCCCATATATATGTATGGAGTGGAGTTTGCACCTGAAAAGAAACTTTGTGTTCCCAACAAGCTAGGTGAAGGACGGCTTTCTCACACACTTATCTCTCAGAACTGAGCATGTGGATAGACGTTCGTTCATCTAGCACCAAGGAAACGGGTGCAGGGAAACTTTTACTCTAGATTCTCAGTCTGTTTCCTAGTGCCGATATTGCAGTTCCTGCAGTTTTCACTGTAAAACTGAGTTGGAGCTAGTACCTCCCCATATATATGTATGGAGTGGAGTTTGCAACTGAAAAGAAACTTTGTGTTCCCAACAAGCTAGGTGAAGACGGCTTCCACACACACAAATCTCTCAGAACTGAGCAAGTGGAGAGAGGTTCGTTCATCTAGCACCAAGGGAAAGGGTTGCAGGAGAAACTTTTTCTCTGGTTTCTCAGTCTGTTTCCTAGTGCCGGTTTGAAGTACCTGCATTTTTCACTGTAAAACCGAGTTGGAGCTAGTACCTCCCCATATATATGTATGGAGTGGAGTTTGCAACTGAAAAGAAACTTTGTGTTCCCAACATGCTAGGTGAAGGACGGCTTTCTCACACATTTATCTCTCAGAACTGAGCATGTGGAGAGACGTTCGTTCATCTAGCATCAAGGGAACGGGTTGCAGGAGAAACTTTTACTCTGGATTCTCGGTCTGTTTCCTAGTGCCGGTTTGAAGTTCCTGCAGTTTTCAATGTAAAACCGAGTTGGAGCTAGTACCTCCCCATATATATGTATGGAGTGGAGTTTGCAACTGAAAAGAAACTTTGTGTTCCCAACAAGCTAGGTGAAGTACGGCTTTCACACACACTTATCTCTCAGAACTGAGCATGTGGAAGAGACGTTCGTTCATCTAGCACAAAGGGAACTGGTTGCAGGAGAAACTTTTACTCTGGTTTCTCAGTCTGTTTCCTAGTGCCGGTTTGAAGTTCCTGCAGTTTTCAGTGTAAAACGGAGTTGGAGCTAGTACCTCCCCATATATATGTATGGAGTGGAGTTTGCAACTGAAAAGAAACTTTGTGTTCCCAACAAGCTAGGTGAAGGTCGGCTTTCACACTCACTTATCTCTCAGAACTGAGCATGTGGAGAGACGTTCGTTCATCTAGCACCAAGGGAACGGCTTGCAGGAGAAACTTTTACTCTGGTTTCTCAGTCTGTTTCCTAGTGCCGGTTTGAAGTTCCTGCAGTTTTCACTGTAAAACCGAGTTGGAGCTAGTACCTCCCCATATATATTTATGGAGTGGAGTTTGCAACTGAAAAAAACTTTGTGTTCCCAACAAGCTAGGTGAAGTACGGCTTTCACACACACTTATCTCTCAGAACTGAGCATGTGGAGAGTCGTTCCTTCATCTAGCACCAAGGTAACCAGTTGCAGGAGAACCTTTTACTCTGGTTTCTCAGTCTGTTTCCTAGTGCCGGTTTGAAGTTCCTGCAATTTTCACTGTAAAACCGAGTTGGAGCTAGTACATCCCCATATATATGTATGGATTGGAGTTTGCAAGTGAAAAGAAACTTTGTGTTCCCAACAAGGTAGGTGAAGGACGGCATTCACACACACTTATCTCTCAGAACTGAGCATGTGGAGAGACGTTCATTCATCTAGCACCAAGGGAACGGTTTGCAGGAGTAACTTTTACTCTGGTTTCTCATTCTGTTTCCTAGTGCCGGTTTGAAGTTCCTGCAGTTTTCACTGTAAAACCTAGTTGGAGCTAGTACCTCCCCATATATATGTATGGAGTGGAGTTTGCAACTGAAAAGAATCTTTGAGTTCCCAACAAGCTAGGCGAAGTACGGCTTTCACACACACTTATCTCTCAGAACTGAGCATCTGGAGAGACGTTCGTTCATTTAGCACCAAGGGAATGCGTTGCAGGAGAAACTTTTACTGTGGTTTCTCAGTCTGTTTCCTAGTGCCGGTTTGAAGTTCCTGCAGTTTTCACTGTAAAACCGTGTTGGAGCTAGTACCTCCCCATATATATGTATGGAGTGGAGTTTGCAACTGAAAAGAAACTTTGTGTTCCCAACTTGCTAGGTTAAGGACTGCTTTTACACACACTTATCTCTCAGAACTGAGCATATGGAGAGACGTTCGTTCATCTAGCACCAAGGGAACGGGTTGCAGGATTAACTTTTACTCTGGTTTCTCAGTCTGTTTCCTAGTGCCGGTTTGAAGTTCCTGCAGTTTTCACTGTAAAACCGAGTTGGAGCTGGTACCTCCCCATATATATGTATGGAGTGGAGTTTGCAACTGAAAAGAAACTTTGTGTTCCCAACAAGCTAGGTGAAGGACGGCTTTCACACACACTAATCTCTCAGAACTGAGCATGTGGAGAGACGTTCGTTCATCTAGCACAAAGGGAACGGTTGCAGGAGAAACTTTTACTCTGGTTTCTCAGTCTGTTTCCTAGTGCCGGTTTGAAGTTCCTGCAGTTTTCACTGTAAAACCGAGTTGGAGCTAGTACCTCCCCATATATATGTATGGAGTGGAGTTTGCAACTGAAAAGAAACTTTGTGTTCCCAACAAGCTAGGTGAAGGACGGCTTTCACACACACTTATCTCTCAGAACTGAGCATATGGAAAGACTTTCGTTCATCTAGCACCTAGGGAACGGGTTGCAGGGGAAACTTTTACTCTGGTTTCTCAGTCTGTTTCCTAGTGCCGGTTTGAAGTTCCTGCAGTTTTCACTGTAAAACGGAGTTGGAGCTAGTACCTCCCCATATATATGTATGGAGTGGAGTTTGCAACTGAAAAGAAACTTTGTGTTCCCAACAAGCTAGGTGAAGGTACGGCTTTCACACACACTTATCTCTCAGAACTGAGCATGTGGAGAGACGTTCGTTCATCTAGCACCAAGGGAACGGCTTGCAGGAGAAAGTTTTACTCTGGTTTCTCAGTCTGTTTCCTAGTGCCGGTTTGAAGTTCCTGCAGTTTTCACTGTAAAACCGAGTTGGAGCTAGTACCTCCCCATATATATGTATGGAGTGGAGTTTGCAACTGAAAAGAAACTTTGTGTTCCCAACAAGCTAGGTGAAGGACGGCTTTCACACACACTTATCTCTCAGAACTGAGCATGTGGAGAGACGTTCGTTCATCTAGCACCAAGGTAACAGGTTGCAGGAGAACCTTTTACTCTGGTTTCTCAGTCTGTTTCCTAGTGCCGGTTTGAAGTTCCTGCAGTTTTCACTGTAAAACCGAGTTGGAGCTAATACCTCCCCATATATATGTATGGAGTGGAGTTTGCAACTGAAAAGAAACTTTGTGTTCCCAACAAGCTAGGTGAAGGACGGCTTTCACACACACTTATCTCTCAGAACTGAGCATGTGGAGAGACGTTCGTTCATCTAGCACCAAGGGAACGGGTTGCAGGAGAAACTTTTACTCTGGTTTCTCAGTCTGTTTCCTAGTGCCGGTTTGAAGTTCCTGCAGTTTTCACTGTAAAACCGAGTTGGAGCTAGTACCTCCCATATATATGTATGGAGTGGAGTTTGCAACTGAAAAGAAACTTGTGTTCCCAACAAGCTAGGTGAAGGACGGCTTTCACACACAATTATCTCTCAGAACTGAGCATGTGGAGAGACGTTCGTTCATCTAGCACCAAGGGAACGGGTTGCAGGAGAAACTTTTACTCTGGTTTCTCAGTCTGTTTCCTAGTGCCGGTTTGAAGTTCCTGCAGTTTTCACTGTAAAACCGAGTTGGAGCTAGTACCTCCCCATATATATGTATGGAGTGGAGTTTGCAACTGAAAAGAAACTTTGTGTTCCCAACAAGCTAAGTGAAGTACGGCTTTCCACACGCACATTACTCTCAGAACTGAGCATGTGGAGAGACGTTCGTTCATCTAGCACCAAGGGAACGGGTTGCAGGAGAAACTTTTACTCTGGTTTCTCAGTCTGTTTCCTAGTGCCGGTTTGAAGTTCCTGCAGTTTTCACTGTAAAACCGAGTTGGAGCTAGTACCTCCCCATATATATGTATGGAATGGAGTTTGCAACTGAAAAGAAACTTTGTGTTCCCAACAAGCTAGGTGAAG
The DNA here is from genome assembly GCF_009834535.1 of Camelus ferus. NCBI lineage: Eukaryota > Metazoa > Chordata > Mammalia > Artiodactyla > Camelidae > Camelus > Camelus ferus. Next base: position 12,243 of record NW_022588280.1, on the reverse strand, counting down.
GACGGCTTTCACACACACTTATCTCTCAGAACTGAGCATGTGGAGAGACGTTCGTTCAACTAGCAGCAAGGGAACTGGTTGCTGGAGAAATTTTTACTCTGTTTTCTCATTCTATTTCCTAGTGCCGGTTTGAAGTTCCTGCAGTTTTCACTGTAAAACCGAGTTGGAGCTAGTACCTCCCCATATATATGTATGGAGTGGAGTTTGCAACTGAAAAGAAACTTTGTGTTCCCAACAAGCTAGGTGAAGGACGGCTTTCACACACACTTATCTCTCAGAACTGAGCATGTGGAGAGACGTTCGTTCATCTAGCACGAAGTGAACGGTTTGCATTGGAATCTTTTACTCTGGTTTCTCAGTCTGTTTCCTAGTGCCTGTTTGAAGTTCCTGCAGTTTTCACTGTAAAACCGAGTTGGAGCTAGTACCTCCCCATATATATGTATGGAGTGGAGTTAGCAACTGAAAAGAAACTTTGTGTTCCCAACAAGCTAGGATGAAGGAACGGCTTACACACACACTATACTCTCAGAACTGAGCAATGTGGAGAGACGTTCGTTCATCTAGCACCAAGGGAACGGGTTGCAGGAGAAACTTTTACTCTGGTTTCTCAGTCTGTTTCCTAGTGCCGGTTTGAAGTTCCTGCAGTTTTCACTGTAAAACCGAGTTGGAGCTAGTACCTCCCCATATATATGTATGGAGTGGAGTTTGCAACTGAAAAGAAACTTTGTGTTCCCAACAAGCTAGGTGAAGGACGGCTTTCACACACACTTATCCTCTCAGAACTGAGCATGTGGAGAGACGTTCGTTCATCTAGCACCAAGGGAACGGGTTGCAGGAGAAACTTTTACTCTGGATTCTCAGTCTGTTTCCTAGTGCCGGTTTGAAGTTCCTGCAGTTTTCACTGTAAAACCGAGTTGGAGCTAGTACCTCCCCATATATATGTATGGAGTGGAGTTTGCAACTGAAAAGAAACTTTGTGTTCCCAACAAGCTAGGTGAAGGACGGCTTTCACACACACTTATCTCTCAGAACTGAGCATGTGGAGAGACGTTCGTTCATCTAGCACCAAGGGAACGGGTTGCAGGAGAAACTTTTACTCTGGATTCTCAGTCTGTTTCCTAGTGCCGGTTTGAAGTTCCTGCAGTTTTCACTGTAAAACCGAGTTGGAGCTAGTACCTCCCCATATATATGTATGGAGTGGAGTTTGCAACTGAAAAGAAACTTTGTGTTCCCAACAAGCTAGGTGAAGGACGGCTTTCACACCACATTATCTCTCAGAACTGAGCATGTGGAGAGACGTCGTTCATCTAGCACAAAGGGAACGGGTTGCAGGAGAAACTTTTACTCTGGTTTCTCAGTCTGTTTCCTAGTGCCGGTTTGAAGTTCCTGCAGTTTTCACTGTAAAACCGAGTTGGAGCTAGTACCTCCCCATATATATGTATGGAGTGGAGTTTGCAACTGAAAAGAAACTTTGTGTTCCCAACAAGCTAGGTGAAGGACGGCTTTCACACACACTTATCTCTCAGAACTGAGCATGTGGAGAGACGTTCGTTCATCTAGCACCAAGGGAACGGGTTGCAGGAGAAATCTTTTACTCTGGATTCTCAGTCTGTTTCCTAGTGCCGGTTTGAAGTTCCTGCAGTTTTCACTGTAAAACCGAGTTGGAGCTAGTACCTCCCCATATATGTGTATGGAGTGGAGTTTGCAATTTAAAAGATACTTTGAGTTCCCAACAAGCTAGGTGAAGGACGGCTTTCACACACATTTATCTTTCAGAGCTGAGCATGTGGAGAGAGGTTCATTCATCTAGCACCAAGGGAACGGTTTGCAGGAGAAACTTTTACTCTGGTTTTGCAGTCTGTTTCCTAGTGCCGGTTTGAAGTTCCTGCAGTTTTCACTGTAAAACCGAGTTGGAGCTATTACCTCCCCATATATATGTATGGAGTGGAGTTTTCAACTGAAAAGAAACTTTGTGTTCCCAACAAGCTAGGTGAAGGACGGCTTTCACACACACTTACCTCTCAGAACTGAGCATGTGGAGACACGTTCGTTCATCTAGCACCAAGGGAACGGGTTGCAGGAGAAACTTTATCTCTGGTTTCTCAGTCTGTTTCCTAGTGCCGGTTTGAAGTTCATGCAGTTTTCACTGTAAAACCGAGTTGGAGCTAGTACCTCCCCATATATATGTAAGTAGTGGAGTTGGCATCTGAAAAGAAACTTTGTGTTCCCAACAAGCTAGGTGAAGGTCGGCTTTCACACTCACATATCTCTCAGAACCTAGCATGTGGAGATACGTTCGTTCATCTAGCACCAAGGGAACGGATTGCAAGAGAAACTTTAACTCTGGTTTCTCAGTCTGTTTTCTAGTGCCGGTTTGTAGTTCCTGCAGTTTTCACTGTAATACCGAAATGGAGCTAGTACTTCCCCATATATATGTATGGAGTGGAGGTTGCAACTGAAAAGAAACTATGTGTTCCCAACAAGCTAGGTGAAGGATTGCTTTCACACTCACATATCTCTCAGAACCTAGCATGCCGAGAGACGTTCGTTCATCGAGCACCAATGGAAAGGGTTGAAGGAGAATCTTTAACTCTGGTTTCTCAGTCTGTTTCCTAGTGCCGGTTTGAAGTTCCTGCAATTTTCACTGTAAAACCGATTTGGAGCTAGTACCTCCCCATATATATGTATGGAGTGGAGTTTGCAACTGAAAAGAAACTTTGAGTTCCCAACAAGATAAGTGAAGGATGGCTTTCACACACACTTATCTCTCAGAACTGAGCATGTGGAGAGACGTTCGTTCATCTAGCACAAAGTGAACGGGTTGCATTGGATACTTTTACTCTGGTTTCTCAGTCTGTTTCCTAGTGCCGGTTTGAAGTTCCTGCAGTTTTCACTGTAAAACCGATTTGGAGCTAGTACCTCCCCATATATATGTATGGAGTGGAGTTTGCAACTGAAAAGGAACTTTGTGTTCCCAACAATCTATGTGAAGGACGGCTTCCACACACACATATCTCTCAGAACTGAGCAAGTGGAGAGACGTTCGTTCATCTAGCACCAAGGGAACGGGTTGCAGGAGAAACTTTTTACTCTGGTTTCTCAGTCTGTTTCCTAGTGCCGGTTTGAATTTCCTGCAGTTTTCACTGTAAAACCGAGTTGGAGCTAGTACCTCCCCATATATATGTATGGAATGGAGTTTGCAACTGAAAAAAACTTTGTGTTCCCAACAAGCTAGGTGAAGGACGGCTTTCACACACACTTATCTCTCAGACTGAGCATGTGGAGAGACGTTCGTTCATCTAGCACCAAGGGAACGGGTTGCAGGAGAAACTTTTTACTCTGGCTTCTCAGTCTGTTTCCTAGTGCCGGTTTGAAGTTCCTGCAGTTTTCACTGTAAAACCGAGTTGGAGCTAGTACCTCCCCATATATATGTATGGAGTGGAGTTTGCAACTGAAAAGAAACTTTGTGTTCCCAACAAGCTAGGTGAAGGACGGCTTTCACACAGCACTTATCTCTCAGAACTGAGCATGTGGAGAGACGTTCGTTCATCTAGCACCAAGGGAACGGGTTGCAGGATACATTTTTACTCTGGTTTCTCAGTCTGTTTCCTAGTGCCGGTTTGAAGTTCCTGCAGTTTTCACTGTAAAACCGAGTTGGAGCTTGTACCTCCCCATATATATATATGGAGTGGAGTTTGCAACTGAAAAGAAACTTTGTGTTCCCAACAATCTTGGTGAAGGACGGCTTCCACACACACATATCTCTCAGAACTGAGCAAGTGGAGAGACGTTCGTTCATCTAGCACCAAGGGAACGGGTTGCAGGGGAAACTTTTACTCTGGTTTCTCAGTCTGTTTCCTAGTGCCGGTTTGAAGTTCCTGCAGTTTTCACTGTAAAACCGAGTTGGATGCTAGTACCTCCCCATATATATGTATGGATTGGAGTTTGCAACTGAAAAGAAACTTTGTGTTCCCAACAAGCTAGGTGAAGGACGGCTTTCACACACACTTATCTCTCAGAACTGAGCATGTGGAGAGACGTTCGTTCATCTAGCACCAAGGGAACGGGATTGCAGGAGAAACTTTTACTCTGGTTTCTCAGTCTGTTTCCTAGTGCCGGTTTGAAGTTCCTGCAGTTTTCACTGTAAAACCGAGTTGCAGCTAGTACCTCCCGATATATATGTATGGAGTGGTAGTTTGCAACTGAAAATAAACTTTGTGTTCCCAACAAGCTAGGTGAAGGACGGCTTTCACACACACTTATCTCTCAGAACTGAGCATGTGGAGAGACGTTCGTTCATCTAGTACCAAGGGAACGGGTTGCAGGAGAAACTTTTACTCTGGTTTCTCAGTCTGTTTCCTAGTGCCGGTTTGAAGTTCCTGCAGATTTCACTGTAATACCGAAGTTGGAGCTAGTACCTCCCCATATATATGTATGGAGTGGAGTTTGCAACTGAAAAGAAACTTTGTGTTCCCAACAAGCTAGGTGAAGGACGGCTTTCACACACACTTACCTCTCAGAACTGAGCATGTGGAGAGACGTTCGTTCATCTAGCACCAAGGGAACGGTTTGCAGGAGAAACTTTTTACTCTGGTTTCTCAGTCTGTTTCCTAGTGCCGGTTTGAAGTTCCTGCAGTTTTCACTGTAAAACCGAGTTGGAGCTAGTACCTCCCCATATATATGTATGGAGTGGAGTTTGCAACTGAAAAGAAACTTTGTGTTCCCAACACAATAAGTGAAGGATGGCTTTCACACACACTTATCTCTCAGAACTGAGCATGTAGAGAGACGTTCGTTCATCTAGGACCAAGTGAACGCGATGCATTGAATTCTTTTACTCTGGTTTCTCAGTCTGTTTCCTAGGGCCGGTTTGAAGTTCCTGCAGTTTTCACTGTAAAACCGATTTGGAGCTAGTACCTCCCCATATATATGTAAGGAGTGGAGTTTGCAACTGAAAAGAACTTTGTGTTCCCAACAATCTATGTGAAGGATGGCTTCCACACACACATATCTCTCAGAACTGAGCAAGTGGAGAACGTTCGTTCATCTAGCACCAAGGGAACGGTTTGCAGGAGAAACTTTTTACTCTGGTTTCTCAGTCTGTTTCCTAGTGCCGGTTTGAAGTTCCTGCAGTTTTCACAGTAAAACCGAGTTGGAGCTAGTACCTCCCCATATATATGTATGGAATGGAGTTTGCAACTGAAAAAACTTTGTGTTCCCAACAAGCTAGGTGAAGGACGGCTTTCACACACACTTATCTCTCAGAACTGAGCATGTGGAGAGACGTTCGTTCATCTAGCACAAAGGGAACGGGTTGCAGGAGAAACTTTTACTCTGGTTTCGCAGTCTGTTTCCTAGTGCCGGTTTGAAGTTCCTGCAGTTTTCACTGTAAAACCGAGTTGGAGCTAGTGCCCTCCCCATGTATATATATGGAGAGGAGTTTGCAACTGAAAAGAAACTTTGTGTTCCCAACAAGCTAGGTGAAGGACGGCTTTCACACACACTTATCTCTCAGAACTGAGCATGTGGAGAGACGTTCGTTCATCTAGCACCAAGGGAACGGTTTGCAGGAGAATCTTATACTCTGGTTTCTCAGTCTGTTTCCTAGTGCCGGTTTGAAGTTCCTGCAGTTTTCACTGTAAAACCGAGTTGGAGCTAGTACCTCCCCATATATATGTATGGAACGGAGTTTGCAACTGAAAAAAACTTTGTGTTCCCAAAAAGCTAGGTGAAGGACGGCTTTCACACACACTTATCTCTCAGAACTGAGCATGTGGAGAGACGTTCGTTCATCTAGCACCAAGGGAACGGGTTGCAGGAGAAACTTTTACTGTGGTTTCGCAGTCTGTTTCCTAGAGCCGGTTTGAAATTCCTGCAGTTTTCACTGTAAAACCGAGTTGGAGATAGTGCCTCCCCATATATATATATGTAGTGGAGTTTGCAACTGAAAAGAAACTTTGTGTTCCCAACAAGCTAGGTGAACGATGGCTTTCACACACACTTATCTCTCAGTACTGAACATGTGGAGAGACGTTCGTTCATCTAGCACCAAGGGAACAGGTTGCAGGAGAATCTTTTTCTCTGGATTCTCAGTCTGTTTCCTAGTGCCGGTTTGAAGTTCCTGCAGTTTTCACTGTAAAACCGAGTTGGTGCTAGTACCTCCCCATATATATGTATGGATTGGAGTTTGCAACTGTAAAAGAAACTTTGTGTTCCCAACAAGCTAGGTGAAGGACGGCTTTCACACACACTTATCTCTCAGAACTGAGCATGTGGAGAGACGTTCGTTCATCTAGCACCAAGGGAACGGGATGCAGGAGAAACTTTTACTCTGGTTTCTCAGTCTGTTTCCTAGTGCCGGTTTGAAGTTCCTGCAGTTTTCACTGTAAAACCGAGTTGCAGCTCTACCTCCCGATATATATGTATGGATTGGTGTTTGCAACTGAAAATAAACTTTGTGTTCCCAACAAGTTATGTGAAGGACGGCTTAACAAACAATTATCTCTCAGAACTGAGCATGTGGAGAGACGTTCGTTCATCTAGTACCAAGGGAAACGGGTAAAGGAGAAACTTTTACTCTGGTTTCTCAGTCTGTTTCCTAGTGCCGGTTTGAAGTTCCTGCAGATTTCACTGTAATATCGAAATGGAGCTAGTACCTCCCCATATATATGTATGGAGTGGAATTTGCAACTGAAAAGAAACTTTGTGTTCCCAACAAGCTAGGTGAAGGACCGCTTTCACACACACTTACCTCTCAGAAATGAGCATGTGGAGAGACGTTCGTTCATCTAGCACCAAGGGAAAGGTTTGAAGGAGAATCTTTTACTCTGGTTTCTCAGTCTGTTTCCTAGTGCCAGTTTGAAGTTACTGCAGTTTTCACTGTAAAACCGAGTTGGAGCTAGTACCTCCCCATATATATGTATGGAGTGGAGTTTGCAACTGAAAAGAAACTTTGTGTTCCCAACACAATAAGTGAAGGATGGCTTTCACACACACTTATCTCTCAGAACTGAGCATGTAGGAGAGACGTTCGTTCATCTAGCACCAAGTGAACGCGATGCATTGAATTCTTTTACTCTGGTTTCTCAGTCTGTTTCCTAGGGCCGGTTTGAAGTTCCTGCAGTTTTCACTGTAAAACCGATTTGGAGCTAGTACCTCCCCATATATATGTAAGGAGTGGAGTTTGCAACTGAAAAGGAACTTTGTGTTCCCAACAATCTATGTGAAGGATGGCTTCCACACACACATATCTCTCAGAACTGAGCAAGTGGAGAGACGTTCGTTCATCTAGCACCAAGGGAACGGTTTGCAGGAGAAACTTTTTCTCTGGTTTCTCAGTCTGTTTCCTAGTGCCGGTTTGATGTTCCTGCCGTTTTCACAGTAAAACCGAGTTGGAGCTAGTACCTCCCCATATATATGTATGGAATGGAGTTTGCAACTGAAAAAAACTTTGTGGTCCCAAAAAGCTAGGTGAAGGACGGCTTTCACACACACTTATCTCTCAGAACTGAGCATGTGGAGAGACGTTCGTTCATCTAGCACAAAGGGAACGGGTTGCAGGAGAAACTTTTACTCTAGTTTCGCAGTCTGTTTCCTAGGGCCGGTTTGAAGTTCCTGCAGTTTTCACTGTAAAACCGAGTTGGAGTTAGTGCCTCCCCATGTATATATATGGAGAGGAGTTTGCAACTGAAAAGAAACTTTGTGTTCCCAACAAGATAAGTGAAGGATGGCTTGCACACACACTTATCTCTCAGAACTGAGCATGTGGAGAGACGTTCGTTCATCTAGCACCAAGGGAACGGTTTGTAGGAGAATCTTATACTCTGGTTTCTCAGTCTGTTTCCTAGTGCCGGTTTGAAGTTCCTGCAGTTTTCACTGTAACACCGAGTTGGAGCTCTACCTCCCCATATATATATATGGATTGGAGTTTGCAACTGAAAAGAAACTTTGTCTTCCCAAAAGCTAGGTGAAGGACGGCTTTCAAACACAGTTATCTCTCAGAACTGAGCATGTGGAGAGACGTTCGTTCATCTAGCACCAAGGGAACGGGTTGCAGGAGAAACTTTTACTCTGGTTTCTCAGTCTGTTTCCTAGTGCTGGTTTGAAGTTCCTGCATTTTTCACTGTAAAACCGAGTTGGAGCAAGTACCTCCCCATATATATGTATGGAGTGGTGTTTGCAACTGAAAAGAAACTTTGTGTTCCCAACAAGTTAGGTGAAGGACGGCTACCACAAACACATATCTCGCAGAACTGAGCAATTGGAGAGACGTTCGTTCATCTAGCACCAAGGGAACGGGTTGCAGGAGAAACTTTTACTGTGGTTTCGCAGTCTGTTTCCTAGGGCCGGTTTGAAGTTCCTGCAGTTTTCACTGTAAAACCGAGTTGGAGTTAGTGCCTCCCCTATATATATATGGAATGGAGTTTGCAACTGAAAAGAAACTTTGTGTTCCCAACAAGGAAGTTGAACGATGGCTTTCACACACACTTACATCTCAGAACTGAGCATGTGGAGAGACGTTCGTTCATCTAGCACCAAGGGAACGGTTTGCAGGGGAAACCTTTACTCTGGTTTCTCAGTCTGTTTCCTAGTGCCGGTTTGAAGTTCCTGCAGTTTTCACTGTAAAACCGAGTTGGAGCTAGTACCTCCCCATATATATGTATGGAGTGGAGTTTGCAACTGAAAAGAAACTTTGTGTTCCCAACAAGCTAGGTGAAGGACGGCTTTCACACACACTTATCTCTCAGAACTGAGCATGTGGAGAGACGTTCGTTCATCTAGCACCAAGGGAACGGGTTGCAGGAGAATCTTTTACTCTGGTTTCTCAGTCTGTTTCCTAGTGCTGGTTTGAAGTTCCTGCAGTTTTCACTGTAAAACCGAGTTGGAGCTCTACCTCCCCATATATATGTATGGATTGGAGTTTGCAACTGAAAAGAAACTTTGTGTTCCCAACAAGCTAGGTGAAGGACGTCTTCCACACACACATATCTCTCAGAACTGAGCAAGTGGAGAGACGTTCGTTCATCTAGCACCAAGGGAACGGGTGCAGGAGAAACTTTTACTCTGGTTTCTCAGTCTGTTTCCTAGTGCCGGTTTGAAGTTCCTGCAGTTTTCACTGTAAAACCGAGTTGGAGCTAGTACCTCCCCATATATATGTATGGAGTGGAGTTTGCAACTGAAAAGAAACTTTGTGTTCCCAACAAGCTAGGTGAAGGACGGCTTTCACACACACTTATCTCTCAGAAATGAGCATGTGGAGAGACGTTCGTTCATCTAGCACCAAGGGAAAGGGTTGAAGGAGAATCTTTTACTCTGGTTTCTCAGTCTGTTTCCTAGTGCCAGTTTGAAGTTCCTGCAGTTTTCACTGTAAAACCGAGTTGGAGCTAGTACCTCCCCATATATATGTATGGAGTGGAGTTTGCAACTGAAAAGAAACTTTTGTGTTCCCAACACAATAGGTGAAGGATGGCTTTCACACCACACTTATCTCTCAGAACTGAGCAAGTGGAGAGACGTTCGTTCATCTAGCACCAAGGGAACGGGTTTGCAGGAGAAACTTTTACTCTGGTTTCTCAGTCTGTTTCCTAGTGCCGGTTTGAATGTTCCTGCCAGTTTTCACTGTAAAACCGAGTTGGAGCTAGTACCTCCCCATATATATGTATGGAATGGAGTTTGCAACTGAAAAAAACTTTGTGGTCCCAACAAGCTAGGTGAAGGACGGCTTTCACACACACTTATCTCTCAGAACTGAGCATGTGGAGAGACGTTCGTTCATCTATCACCAAGGGAACGGTTTGCAGGAGAATCTTTTACTCTGGAATCTCAGTCTGTTTCCTAGTGCTAATTTGAAGTTCCTGCAGTTTTCACTGTAAAACCGAGTTGGAGCTCTACCTCCCCATATATATGTATGGAGTGGAGTTTGCAACTGAAAAGAAACTTTGTGTTCCCAACAAGCTAGGTGAAGGACGGCTTTCACACTCACATATCTCTCAGAACCTAGCATGCGGAGAGACGTTCGTTCATCTAGCACCAAGGGAACGGATTGCAAGTGAAATTTTAACTCTGGTTTCTCAGTCTGTTTCTTAGTGCCGGTTTGAAGTTCCTGCAGATTTCACTGTAATATCGAAATGGAGCTAGTACCTCCCCATATATAGTATGGAGTGGAGTTTGCAACTGAAAAGAAAACTTTGTGTTCCCAACTAGCTAGGTGAAGGACCGCTTTCACACCACACTTACCTCTCAGAACATGAGCATGTGGAGAGACGTTCGTTCATCTAGCACCAAGGAATGGGTTAGGAGGAGAATCTTTACTCTGGTTTTCTCAGTCTGTTTCCTAGTGCCAAGGTTTGAAGTTACTGCATTTTTCACTTGTAAAACCGACGTTGGAGCTCGTACCTCCCCATATATATGTTTGGAGTGGAGTTGCAACTGAAAAAAACTTTGTGTTCCCAACACAATACGTGAAGGATGGCTTTCACACACACTTATCTCTAAGAACTGAGATGTGGAGAGACGTTCGTTCATCTTGAGCACCAACCGTTGAACACGTTGCATTGCATTCTTTTACTATGGTTTCTCCGTCTTGTTTCTCAGGGCCGGTTTGAAGTTCCTTCAGTTTTCCACTGTATAAACCGATTTGGAGCTAGTACCTCCCCATATATGTAAGGAGTGGAAGTTGCAACTGAAAAGGAACTTTGTGTTCCCACACAATCTATGTGAAGCATGGATCTACACACAAATATCTCTTAGAACTGAGCAAGTGGAGAGACGTTCGTTCATCTAGCACCAAGGAAACAGTTTTCAGGTAGAAACTTTTCTCTGGTTTCTCAGTCTGTTTCCTACTTGCCTTTTTGATGTTCCTGCCGTTTTCACAGTAAGACCGAATTGGAGCTAGTACCCTCCCCATATTATGTATGGAATGGAATTTGCAACTGAAAAAACTTTGTGGTCCCAACAAGCTAGGTGAAGGACGGCTTTCACACACACTTATCTCTCAGAACTGGCATGTGGAGAGACGTTCGTTCATCTAGCAACCAAGGGAACGGGTTGCAGGGGAAACTTTTTACTCTAGTTCGCAGTCTGTTTCCTAGTGCCCGGTTTTGAAGTTCCTGCAGTTTTCACTGTAAAAACCGAGTTGGATTAGTTGCCTCCCCATGTATATATGGAGAGAATTTGCAACTGAAAAGAAACACTTTGTGTTCCCAACAAGATAAGTGAAGGATGGCTTTCACAACTTATCTCTCAACTGAGCATGTGGATAGATTCGTTCATCTAGCACCCAAGTGAACGGTTTGTAGGAGAATCTTAATACTCTGGTATCTCAGTTCTGTTTCCTAGTGCCGGTTTGAAGTTCCTGCAGTTTTCACTGTAAAACCGAGTTGAGGCTCTACCTCCATATATATGTATGGATTGGAGTTTGCAACTGAAAAGAACTTTGTGTTCCCAACAAGCTAGGTGACTACGGCTTTCAAACACACTTGTCTCTCAGAACTGAGCTTGTGGAGAGACGTTCGTCATCTAGCACCAAGGGAAAGGGTTGCAGGAGAAACTTTTACTCTGGTTTCTCAGTCTGTTTCCTAGTGCCGGTTTTGAACTTCCTGCATTTTTCACTGTAAACCGAGTTGGAGCAAGTACCCCCCCATATATATTAAGGAGTGGTGTTTGCAACTGAAAAGAAACTTTGTGTTCCCAACAAGTTAGGTGAAGGACGGCTACCACAAACACATATCTCGCAGAACTGAGCAAGTGGAGAGACGTTCGTTCATCTAGCACCAAGGGAACGGGTTGCAGGAGAAACTTTTACTCTGGTTTCGCAGTCTGTTTCCTAGGGCCGGTTTGAAGATCCTGCAGTTTCACTGTAAAACCGAGTTGGAGTTAGTGCCTCCCCTATATATATATGGAATGGAGTTTGCAACTGAAAAGAAACTTTGTGTTCCCAACAAGGAAGGTGAACGATGGCTTTCACACACACTTACATCTCAGAACTGAGCATGTGGAGAGACGTTCGTTCATCTAGCACCAAGGGAACGGTTTGCAGGGGAAACCTTTACTCTGGTTTCTCAGTCTGTTTCCTAGTGCCGGTTGAAGTTCCTGCAGTTTTCATCACTGTAAAACCGAGTTGGAGCTTGTACCTCCCCATATATATGTATGGAGTGGAGTTTGCAACTGAAAAGAAACTTTGTGTTCCCAACAAGCTTGGTGAAGGACGGCTTCCACACACACATATCTCTCAGAACTGAGCAT
>NW_022588279.1:0-18555 GCF_009834535.1 Camelus ferus | reverse complement strand
TGGTAGTTTGCAACTGAAAGAAACTTTGTGTTCCCAACAAGCTAGGTGAAGGATGGCTTTCACACACACTTATCTCTCAGACTGAGCATGTGGAGAGACATTCTTTCATCTAGCACAAATGGAACGGTTTGCATTGGAAAGTTTTACTCTGGTTTCTCAGTCTGTTTCCTACTGCCGGTTGAAGTTCTGCAGTTTTCACTGTAAAACCGAGTTGGAGCTAGTACTTCCCCATATATAGGTATGGAGTAGAGTTGGCAAATTAAAGAAACTTTGTGTTCCCAACAAGCTAGTTGAAGGACGGCTTCCAAACACAACTATCTCTCAGACTGAGCATGTGGAGAGACGTTCGTTCATCTAGCACAAAGGGACGGGTTGTAGGAGAAACTTTTACTCTGGTTTCTCATCTGTTTCCAAGTGCCGTTTTGAAGTTCCTGCAGTTTTCACTGTAAAACCGAGTTGGCAGCTAGTACTTCCCCATATATATGTATGGAGTGAGTTGACAAGTGAAAAGAACTTTGTGTTCCCAACAGCTAGGGAAGGACGGCTTCAACACACACTTATCTCTCAGAACTGAGCATGTGGAGAGACGTTCGTTCATCTAAGCACAAAGGGAACGGGTTGCAGGAGAAACTTTTACTCTGGATTTCTCAGTCTGTTTCCTACTGCGGTTTGAAGTTCCTGCATTTTTCACTGTAAAACGAGTAGGAGCTAATACTTCCCCATATATATGTATGGAGTAGAGTTTGCAAGTGAAAAGAAACTTTGTGTTCCCAACAAGCTAGGTGAAGGACGGCTTCCACACCACACGTATCTCTCAGAACTGAGCATGTGGAGAGACGTTCGTTCATCTAGCACAAAGGGAACGGGTTGCAGGGAAACTTTTACTCTGGTTTCTCAGTCTGTTTCCTACTGCCGGTTTGAAGTTCCTGCAGTTTTCACTGTAAAACCGAGTTGGAGCTAGTACCTTCCCCATATATATGTATGGAGTGAGTTTGCAAGTGAAAAGAAACTTTGTGTTCTCAACAAGCTAGTGAAGGACGGCTTTCACACACAACTATCTCTCAGAACTGAGCATGTGGAAGAGACGTTCGTTCATCTAGCACAAAGGGAACGGGTTGCAGGGGAAACTTTTACTCTGGTTTCTCAGTCTGTTTCCTACTGCCGGTTTGAAGTTCCTGCAGTTTTCACTGTAAAACCGAGTTGGAGCTAGTACTTCCCCATATATATGTATGGAGTGGAGTTTGCAAGTGAAAAGAAACTTTGTGTTCCCAACAGCTAGGTGAAGGACGGCTTCAACACACACTTATCTCTCAGAATCTGAGCATGTGGAGAGACGTTCGTTCATCTAGCACAAAGGGAACGGGTTGCAGGGAGAAACTCTTACTCTGGATTTCTCAGTCTGTTTCCTAGTGTCGGTTTGAAATTCCTGCAGTTTTCACTGTAAAACCGAGTTGGAGCTAGTACCTCCCCATATATATGTATGGTGTGGAGTTTGCTACTGAAAAGAAACTTTGTGTTCCCAACAAGCTATTTGAAGTACGGCTTCCACACACACTGATCACTCAGAAATGAGCATGTGGAGAGACGTTCGTTCATCTAGCACAAAGGGAACGGGTTTCAGTAGTAACTTTTTCTCTGGTTTCTCAGTCTGTTTCCTACTGCCGGTTTGAAGTTCCTGCAGTTTTCACTGTAAAACCGAGTTGGAGCTAGTACCTCACCATATATATGTATGGAGTGATGTTTGCAAGTGAAAAGAAACTTTGTGTTCTCAACAAGCTAGGTGAAGGACGGCTTTCACACACAGATATCTCTCAGAAATGAGCATGTGGAGAGACGTTCGTTCATCTAGCACAAAGGGAACCGTTTGCAGGGAAACTTTTACTCTGGATTCTCATTCTGTTTCCTACGGCCGGTTTGAAGTTCCTGCAGTTTTCACTGTAAAACCGAGTTGGAGCTAGTACTTCCCCATATATATGTATGGAGTAGAGTTTGCAAGTGAAAAGAAACTTTGTGTTCCCAACAAGCTAGTGAAGGACGGCTTCCACACACAGTTATCTCTCAGATCTGAGCATGTGTAGAGACGTTCGTTCATCTAGCACAAAGGAACGGGATGCAGGGGAAACTTTTACTCTGGTTTCTCAGTCTGTTTCCTAGTGCCGGTTTAAAGCTCCTGCAGTTTTCACTGTAAAACCGGGTTGGAGCTAGTACCTCACGATATATATGTATGGAGTGGATTTTGCAACTGAAAAGAAACTTTGTGTTCCCAACAAGCTAGGTGAAGGACGGCTTTCACACACACATATCTCTCAGAAATGAGCATGTGGAGAGACGTTCGTTCATCTAGCACAAAGGGAACGGGTTGCAGGGGAAACTTTTACTCTGGTTTCTCATTCTGTTTCCTACTTCCGGTTTGAAATTCCTGCAGTTTTCACTGTAAAACCGAGTTGGAGCTAGTACTTCCCCATATATATGTAAGGAGTAGAGTTTGCAAGTGAAAAGAAACTGTGTTCCCAACAAGCTAGGAGAAGGACGGCTTCAACACACACTTATCTCTCAGAATTGAGCATGTGGAGAGACGTTCGTTCATCTAGCACAAAGGGAACGGGTTGCAGTGGAAACTCCTACTCTGGATTCTCAGTCTGTTTCCTAGTGTCGGTTTGAAGTTCCTGCAGTTTTCACTGTAAAACCGAGTTGGAGCTAGTACCTCCCCATATATATGTATGGAGTGGAGTTTGCAACTGAAAAGAAACTTTGTGTTCCCAACAAGCTAGGTGAAGGATGGCTTTCACCACACATTTCTCTCAGAACTGAGCATGTGGAGAGACATTCTTTCATCTAGAACAAAGGGAACGGGTTGCAGGAGGAACTTTTACTCTGGATTCTCATTCTGTTTCCTACTGCCGGGTTCAAGTTCCTGCAATTTCACTGTAAAAGCTATTTGGAGCTTCTACCTCCCCATATATATGTATGGAGTGGAGTTTGCAACTGAAAAGAAACATTGTGTTCTCAACAAGGTAGTGAAGGACGGCTTTCACACACACATATCTCTCAGAACTGAGCATGTGTAGAGACGTTCGTTCATCTAGCACAAAGGAACGGTTTGCAGGAGAAACTTTTACTCTGCTTTCTCAGTCTGTTTCCTAATGCCGGTTTGAATTTCCTGCAGTATTCACTGTAAAACCGAGTTGGAGCTAGTACCTCACCATATATATGTATGGAGTGGTGTTTGCAAGTGAAAAGAAACTTTGTGTTCTCAGCAAGCTAGGTGAAGGACGGCTTTCACACACACATATCTCTCAGAAATGAGCATGTGGAGAAACGTTCGTTCATCTAGCACAAATGAAACGGGTTGCAGGAGAAAGATTTACTCTGGTTTCTCAGTCTGTTTCCTAGTGCCGGTTTAAAGCTCCTGCAGTTTTCACTGTAAAACCGAGTTGGAGCTAGTACTTCCCCATATATATGTATGGAGTAGAGTTTGCAAGTGAAAAGAAACTTTGTGTTCCCAACAAGCTAGGTGAAGGACGGCTTTCACACACACTTATCTCTCAGAACTGAGCATGTGGAGAGACGTTCGTTCATCTAGCACAAAGGGAACGGGTTGCAGGGGAAACTTTTACTCTGGTTTCTCAGTCTGTTTCCTAGTGCCGGTTTGAAGTTCCTGCAGTTTTCACTGTAAAACCGAGTTGGAGCTAGTACCTCCCATATATATGTATGGAGTGGAGTTTGCAACTGAAAAGAAACTTTGTGTTCCCAACAAGCTAGGTGAAGGACGGCTTTCACACACACTATCTCTCAGAAATGAGCATGTGGAGAGACGTTCGTTCATCTAGCACAAAGGGAACGGGTTGCAGGAGAAACTTTTACTCTGGTTTCTCAGTCTGTTTCCTACTGCCGGTTTGAAATTCCTGCAGTTTTCACTGTAAAACCGAGTTGGAGCTAGTACTTCCCCATATATATGTAAGGAGTAGAGTTTGCAAGTGAAAAGAAACTGTGTTCCCAACAAGCTAGGAGAAGGACGGCTTCAACACACACTTATCTCTCAGAATTGAGCATGTGGAGAGACGTTCTTTCATCTAGCACAAAGGGAACGGGTTGCAGGGGAAACTCCTACTCTGGATTCTCAGTCTGTTTCCTAGTGTCGGTTTGAAGTTCCTGCAGTTTTCACTGTAAAACCGAGTTGGAGCTAGTACCTCCCCATATATATGTATGGAGTGGAGTTTGCAACTGAAAAGAAACTTTGTGTTCCCAACAAGCTAGGTGAAGGATGGCTTTCACACACACTTATCTCTCAGAACTGAGCATGTGGAGAGACATTCTTTCATCTAGCACAAAGGGAACGTGTTGCAGGAGGAACTTTTACTCTGGATTCTCAGTCTGTTTCCTCCTGCCGGGTTCAAGTTCCTGCAATTTCACTGTAAAAGCTATTTGGAGCTTCTACCTCCCCATATATATGTATGGAGTCGAGTTTGCAACTGAAAAGAAAACTTTGTGTTCCCAACAAGCTAGGTGAAGGACGGCTTCACACACACATATCTCTCAGAACTGAGCATGTGGAGAGACGTTCGTTCATCTAGCACAAAGGGAACGGGTTGCAGGGGAAACTTTTACTCTGGTTTCTCAGTCTGTTTCCTACTGCCGTTTTGAAGTTCCTGCAGTTTTCACTGTAAAACCGAGTTGGAGCTAGTACCTTCCCCATATATATGTATGGAGTAGGAGTTTGCAAGTGAAAAGAAACTTGTGTTCCCAACAAGCTAGGTGAAGGACGGCTTTCACACACACTTATCTCTCAGAATTGAGCATGTGGAGAGACGTTCGTTCATCTAGCACAAAGGGAACGGGTTGCAGGGGAAACTCTTACTCTGGATTCTCAGTCTGTTTCCTAGTGCCGGTTTGAAGTTCCTGCAGTTTCACTGTAAAACCGAGTTGGAGCTAGTACCTCCCCATATATATGTATGGAGTGTAGTTTGCAACTGAAAAGAAACTTTGTGTTCCCAACAAGCTAGGTGAAGGACGGCTTTCACACACACTATCTCTCAGAACTGAGCATGTGGAGAGACGTTCGTTCATCTAGCACAAATGGAACGGGTTGCAGGAGAAACTTTTACTCTGGTTTCTCAGTCTGTTTCCTACTGCCGGTTTGAAGTTCCTGCAGTTTTCACTGTAAAACCGAGTTGGAGCTAGTACCTCCCCATATATATGTATGGAGTGGAGTTTGCAACTGAAAAGAAACTTTGTGTTCCCAACAAGCTAGGTGAAGGACGGCTTTCACACACACTATCTCTCAGAACTGAGCATGTGGAGAGACGTTCGTTCATCTAGCACAAAGGGAACGGTTTGCAGGAGAAACTTTTACTCTGGTTTCTCAGTCTGTTTCCTACGTGCCGGTTTGAAGTTCCTGCAGTTTTCACTGTAAAACCGAGTTGGAGCTAGTACTTCCCCATATATATGTATGGAGTGAGTTTGCAAGTGAAAAGAAACTTTGTGTTCCCAACAAGCTAGGTGAAGGACGGCTTTCACACACACTTATCTCTCAGAACTGAGCATGTGGAGAGACGTTCGTTCATCTAGCACAAAGGAAACGGTTTGCAGGGGAAACTTTTACTCTGGTTTCAGTCTGTTTCCTACTGCCGGTTTGAAGTTCCTTCAGTTTTCACTGTAAAACCGAGTTGGAGCTAGTACCTCCCCATATATATGTATGGAGTGAGGTTTGCAATGAAAAGAAACTTTGTGTTCCCAACAAGCTATGTGAAGGACGGCTTCACACACAGCTTATCTCTCAGAACTGAGCATGTGGAGAGACGTTCGTTCATTCTAGCACAAAGGGAACGGGTTGCAGGGGAAACTTTTACTCTGGTTTCTCAGTCTGTTTCCTAGTGCCGGTTTGAAGCTCCTGCAGTTTTCACGTGTAAAACCGAGTTGGAGCTAGTACCTCCCCATATATATGTATGGAGTGGATTTTGCAACTGAAAGAAACTTTGTGTTCCCAACAAGCTAGGTGAAGGACGGCTTTCACACACACATTATCTCTCAGAAATGAGCATGTGGAGAGACGTTCGTTCATCTAGCACAAAGGGAACGGTTTGCAGGAGAAACTTTTACTCTGGTTTCTCAGTCTGTTTCCTAGTGCCGGTTTGAAGTTCCTGCAGTTTTCACTGTAAAACCGAGTTGGAGCTAGTACCTCCCCATATATATGTATGGAGTAGAGTTTGCAAGTGAAAAGAAACTTGTGTTCCCAACAAGCTAGGTGAAGGACGGCTTTCACACACACTTATCTCTCAGAACTGAGCATGTGGAGAGACGTTCGTTCATCTAGCACAAAGGGAACGGGTTGCAGGGGAAACTTTTACTCTGGATTCTCAGTCTGTTTCCTAGTGCCGGTTTGAAGTTCCTGCAGTTTTCACTGTAAAACCGAGTTGGAGCTAGTACCTCCCCATATATATGTATGGAGTGGAGTTTGCAACTGAAAAGAAACTTTGTGTTCTCAACAAGCTAGGTGAAGGACGGCTTTCACACACACATATCTCTCAGAACTGAGCATGTGGAGAGACGTTCGTTCATCTAGCACAAAGGGAACGGGTTGCAGGAGAAACTTTTACTCTGGTTCTCAGTCTGTTTCCTATGCCGGTTTGAAGTTCCTGCAGTTTTCACTGTAAAACCGAGTTGGAGCTAGTACCTCCCCATATATATGTATGGAGTGGAGTTTTGCAACTGAAAAGAAACTTTGTGTTCCCAACAAGCTAGGTGAAGGACGGCTTTCACACACACTTATCTCTCAGAACTGAGCATGTGGAGAGACGTTCGTTCATCTAGCACAAAGGGAACGGGTTGCAGGAGAAACTTTACTCTGGTTTCTCAGTCTGTTTCCTACTGCCGGTTTGAATTTCCTGCAGTTTTCACTGTAAAACCGAGTTGGAGCTAGTACCTCCCCATATATATGTATGGAGTGGAGTTTGCAACTGAAAAGAAACTTTGTGTTCTCAACAAGCTAGGTGAAGGACGGCTTTCACACACACATATCTCTCAGAAATGAGCATGTGGAGAAGACGTTCGTTCATCTAGCACAAAGGGAACGGGTTGCAGGAGAAACTTTTACTCTGGTTTCTCAGTCTGTTTCCTACTGCCGGTTTGAAGTTCCTGCAGTTTTCACTGTAAAACCGAGTTGGAGCTAGTACTTCCCCATATATATGTATGGAGTGAGAGTTTGCAAAGTGAAAAGAAACTTTGTGTTCCCAACAAGCTAGGTGAAGGACGGCTTTCCACACACATTATCTCTCAGAACTTGAGCATGTGGAGAGACGTTCGTTCATCTAGCACAAAGGGAACGGGTTGCAGGGGAAACTTTTACTCTGGTTTCTCAGTCTGTTTCCTAGTGCCGGTTTGAAGTTCCTGCAGTTTTCACTGTAAAACCGAGTTGGAGCTAGTACCTCCCGATATATATGTATGGAGTGGAGTTTGCAACTTGAAAAGAAACTTTGTGTTCCCAACAAGCTAGGTGAAGGACGGCTTTCACACACACATATCTCTCAGAAATGAGCATGTGGAGAGGACGTTCGTTCATCTAGCACAAAGGGAACGGGTTGCAGGAGAAACTTTTACTCTGGTTTCTCAGTCTGTTTCCTACTGCCGGTTTGAAGTTCCTGCAGTTTTCACTGTAAAACCGAGTTGGAGCTAGTACCTCCCCATATATATGTATGGAGTGGAGTTTGCAAGTGAAAAGAAACTTTGTGTTCCCAACAAGCTAGGTGAAGGACGGCTTTCACACACACTTATCTCTCAGAACTGAGCATGTGGAGAGACGTTCGTTCATCTAGCACAAAGGGAACGGGTTGCAGGAGAAACTTTTACTCTGGTTTCTCAGTCTGTTTCCTACTGCCGGTTTGAAGTTCCTGCAGTTTTCACTGTAAAACCGAGTTGCAGCTAGTACCTCCCCATATATATGTATGGAGTGGAGTTTGCAACTGAAAAGAAACTTTGTGTTCCCAACAAGCTAGGTGAAGGACGGCTTTCACACACACTTATCTCTCAGAACTGAGCATGTGGAGAGACGTTCGTTCATCTAGCACAAAGGGAACGGGTTGCAGGAGAAACTTTTACTCTGGTTTCTCAGTCTGTTTCCTAGTGCCGGTTTGAAGTTCCTGCAGTTTTCACTGTAAAACCGAGTTGGAGCTAGTACCTCCCCATATATATGTATGGAGTGGAGTTTGCAAGTGAAAAGAAACTTTGTGTTCCCAACAAGCTAGGTGAAGGACGGCTTTCACACACACTTATCTCTCAGAACTGAGCATGTGGAGAGACGTTCGTTCATCTAGCACAAAGGGAACGGGTTGCAGGAGAAACTTTTACTCTGGTTTCTCAGTCTGTTTCCTAGTGCCGGTTTGAAGTTCCTGCAGTTTTCACTGTAAAACCGAGTTGGAGCTAGTACCTCCCCATATATATGTATGGAGTGGAGTTTGCAACTGAAAAGAAACTTTGTGTTCCCAACAAGCTAGGTGAAGGACGGCTTTCACACACACTTATCTCTCAGAACTGAGCATGTGGAGAGACGTTCTTTCATCTAGCACAAAGGGAACGGTTTGCAGGTAGAAACTATTTACTCTGGTTCTCAGTCTGTTTCCTACTGCCGGTTAAGTTCCTGCAGTTTTCACTGTAAAACGAGTTGGAGCTAGCTACCTCCCCATATATATGTATGGAGTGGAGTTTGCAACTGAAAAGAAACTTGTGTTCCCAACAATGCTAGTGAAGGACGGCTTTCACACACACATATCTCTCAGAAATGAGCATGTGGAGAGACGTTCGTTCATCTAGCACAAAGGAACGGTTTGCAGGAGAAACTTTTACTCTTGTTTCTCATTCTGTTTCCTAGTGCCGGTTTGAAGTTCCTGCAGTTTTCACTGTAAAACCGAGTTGGAGCTAGTACCTTCCCCATATATATGTATGGAGTAGAGTTTGCAAAGTGAAAGAAACTTTGTGTTCCCAACAAGCTAGGTGAGGACGGCTTCCACACACACTTATCTCTCAGAACTGAGCATGTGGAGAGACGTTCGTTCATCTAGCACAAAGGGAACGGGTTGCAGGAGAAACTTTTACTCTGGTTTCTCAGTCTGTTTCCTAGTGCCGGTTTGAAGTTCCTGCAGTTTTCACTGTAAAACCGAGTTGGGAGCTAGTACCTCCCCATATAATATGTATGGAGTGGATTTTGCAACTGAAAAGAAACTTTGTGTTCCCAACAAACTAGGTGAAGGACGGCTTTCACACACACATATCTCTCAGAACTGAGCATGTGGAGAGACGTTCGTTCATCTAGCACAAAGGGAACGGGTTGCAGGAGAAACTTTTACTCTAGATTTCTCAGTCTGTTTCCTACTGCCGGTTTGAAATTCCTGCAGTTTTCACTGTAAAATCCGAGTTGGAGCTAGTACTCTCCCATATATAGTATGGAGTAGAGTTTGCAAGTGAAAAGAAACTTTGTGTTCCCAACAAGCTAGGTGAAGGACGGCTTTCACACACACTTATCTCTCAGAACTGAGCATGTGGAGAGACGTTCGTTCATCTAGCACAAAGGGAACGGGTTTGCAGGAGAAACTTTATTCTGGTTTCTCAGTCTGTTTCCTAGTGCCGGTTTGAATTTCCTGCAATTTTCACTGTAAAATCGAGTTGGAGCTATTACTTCCCATATATAAGTATGGAGTAGTGTTTGCAAGTGAAAAGAAACTTTGTGTTCTCAACAAGCTAGGTGAAGGACGGCTTTCACACACAGATATCTCTCAGAAATGAGCATGTGGAGAGACGTTCGTTCATCTAGCACAAAGGGAACCGTTTG
Organism: Camelus ferus; assembly: GCF_009834535.1. Classification (NCBI taxonomy): domain Eukaryota; kingdom Metazoa; phylum Chordata; class Mammalia; order Artiodactyla; family Camelidae; genus Camelus; species Camelus ferus. Next base: position 8,735 of record NW_022588279.1, on the reverse strand, counting down.
CAGGAGAAACTTTTACTCTGGTTTCTCAGTCTGTTTCCTAGTGCCGGTTTTGAAGTTCCTGCAGTTTTCACTTTAAAACCGAGCTTGGAGCTAGTACGTCCCCATAAATATGTATGGAGTGGATTTTGCAACTGAAAAGAAACTTTGTTTTCCCAACAAGGTAGGTGAAGGACGGCTTTCACACACACATATCTCTCAGAAATGAGCATGTGGAGAGACGTTCGTTCATCTAGCACAAAGGGAAAGGGTTGCTGTAGAAACTTTTACTCTGGATTCTCAGTCTGTTTCCTACTGCCGGGTTCAAGTTCCTGCAATTTCACTCTAAAAGCTATTTGGAACTTCTACCTCCCCATATATATGTATGGAGTGGAGTTTGCAACTGAAAAGAAACTTTGTGTTCTCAACAATGTAGTGAAGGACGGCTTTCACACACACATATCTCTCAGAAATGAGCATGTGGAGAGAAGTTCGTTCATCTAGCACAAAGGGAACGGGTTTCAGGAGAAACATTTACTCTGGTTTCTCAGTCTGTTTCCTAGTGCCGGTTTGAATTTCGTGCATTTTTCACTGTAAAACCGAGTTGGAGCTAGTACTTCCCCATATATATGTATGGAGTAGAGTTTTGCAAGTGAAAAGAAACTTTGTGTTCCCAACAAGCTAGGTGAAGGACGACTTCCACACACACATATCTCTCAGAACTGAGCATGTGGAGAGACGTTCGTTCATCTAGCACAAGTGGAACGGGTTGCAGGAGAAACTTTTACTCCGGTTTCTCAGTCTGTTTCCTAGTGCCGGTTTGAAGTTCCTGCAGTTTTCACTGTAAAACCGAGTTGGGGCTAGTACCTCCCCATAAATATGTATGGATTGGATTTTGCAACTGAAAAGAAACTTTGTGTTCCCAACAAGCTAGGTGAAGGACGGCTTTCACACACACATATCTCTCAGAAATGAGCATGTGGAGAGACGTTCGTTCATCTAGCACAAAGGGAACGGGTTGCATGAAAAACTTTTACTCTGGTTTCTCAGACTGTTTCCTACTGCCGGTTTGAAATTCCTGCAGTTTTCACTGTAAAATCGAGTTGGAGCTTGTATTTCCCCATATATAAGTATGGAGTAGAGTTTGCAAGTGAAAAGAAACTTTTTGTTCCCAGCAAGCTAGGTGAAGGACGGCTTCCACACACAGTTATCTCTCAGAACTGAGCATGTGGAGAGACTTTCGTTCATCTAGCACAAAGGGAACGGGTTGCAGGAGAAACTTTTATTCTGGTTTCTCAGTCTGTTTCCTAGTGCCGGTTTGAATTTCCTACAATTTTCACTGTAAAATCGAGTAGGAGCTAGTACTTCCCATATATATGTATGGAGTTGAGTTTTCAAGTGAAAAGAAACTTTGTGTTCCCAACAAGCTAAGTGAAGGACGGCTTACAAACACAATAATCTCTCAGAATTGAGCATGTGGAGAGACGTTCGATCATCTAGCAAAAAGGGAACGTGTTGCAGGAGAAACTTTTACTCTGGTTTCTCAGTCTGTTTACTAGTGCCGGTTTGAAGTTCCTGCAGTTTCACTTTAAAACCGAATTGGAGCTAGTACTTCCCCATATATATGTATGGAGTGGAGTTTGCAACTGAAAAGAAACTTTGTGTTACCAACAAGCTAGGTGAAGGACGGCATTCACACACACATATCTCTCAGAAATGAGCATGTGGAGAGACGTTCTTTCATCGAGCACAAATGGAACGGGTTGCAGGTGAAACTTTTTCTCTGGATTCTCAGTCTGTTTACTTCTGACGGGTTCAAGTTCCTGCAATTTCACTCTAAAAGCTATTTGGAGCTTCTACCTCCCCATATATATGTATGGAGTGGAGTTTGCAACTGAAAAGAAACTTTGTGTTCTCAACAAGGTAGTGAAGGACGGCTTTCACACACACATATCTCTCAGAAATTAGCATGTAGAGAGACGTTCGTTCATCTAGCACAAAAGGAACGGGTTATAGGAGAAACTTGTACTCTGGTTTCTCAGTCTGTTTCCTACTGCCGGTTTGAAGTTCCTGCAGTTTTCACTGTAAAACTGAGTTGGAGCTAGTACTTCACCATATATATATATATGGATTGGTGTTTGCAAGTGAAAAGAAACTTTGTGTTCTCAACAAGCTAGGTGAAGGACGGCTTTCACACACAGATATCTCTCAGAAATGAGCATGTGGAGAGACGTTCGTTCATCTAGCACAAAGGGAACCGTTTGCAGGGAAACTTTTACTCTGGTTTCTCAGTCTGTTTCCTAGTGCCGGTTTGAAGTTCCTGCAGTTTTCACTTTAAAACCGACTTGGAGCTAGTACGTCCCCATATATATGTATGGAGTGGAGTTAGCAATTGAAAAGAAACTTTGTGTTACCAACAAGCTAGGTGAAGGACGGCTTTCACACACACATTTCTCTCAGAACTGAGCATGAGGAGAGACGTTCGTTCATCTAGCACAAAGGGAATGGTTGCAGGAGGAACTTTTACTCTGGTTTCTCAGTCTGTTTCCAGTGCAAATTTGATGTTCCTGCAGTTTTCACGGTAAAACCGATTTGGAGCTAGTACCTCCCCATATATATGTATGGAGTGGAGTTTTCTACTGAAAAGAAACTTTGTGTTCCCAACAAGCTAGGTGAAGGACGGCTTTCACACACACATATCTCTCAGAAATGAGCATGTGGAGAGACGTTCGTTCATCTAGCAGAAAGGGAACGGGTTGCATGAAAAATTTTTACTCTGGATTCTCAGACTGTTTCCTACTGCCGGTTTGAAATTCCTGCAGTTTTCACTATAAAATCGATTTGGAGCTTGGACTTCTCCATATATAAGTATGGAGTAGAGTTTGCAAGTGAAAAGAAACTTTGTGTTCCCAGCAAGCTAGGTGAAGGACGGCTTCGACACACACTTATCTCTCAGAACTGAGCATGTGGAGAGACGTTCGTTCATCTAGCACAAAGGGAACGGGTTGCAGGAGAAACTTTTATTCTGGTTTCTCAGTCTGTTTCCTAGTGCCGGTTTGAATTTCCTGCAATTTTCACTGTAAAATCGAGTTGGAGCTAGTACTTCCCATATATAAGTATGGAGTAGTGTTTGCAAGTGAAAAGAAACTTTGTGTTCTCAACAAGCTAGGTGAAGGACGGCTTTCACACACAGATATCTCTCAGAAATGAGCATGTGGAGAGACGTTCGTTCATCTAGCACAAAGGGAACCGTTTGCAGGGAACTTTTACTCTGGTTTCTCAGTCTGTTTCCTAGTGCCGGTTTGAAGTTCCTGCAGTTTTCACTTTAAAACCGACTTGGAGCTAGTACGTCCCCATAAATATGTATGGAGTGGATTTTGCAACTGAAAAGAAACTTTGTTTTCCCAACAAGGTAGGTGAAGGACGGCTTTTACACACACATATCTCTCAGAAATGAGCATGTGGAGAGACGTTCGTTCATCTAGCACAAAGGGAAAGGGTTGCTGTAGAAACTTTTACTCTGGATTCTCAGTCTGTTTCCTACTGCCGGGTTCAAGTTCCTGCAATTTCACTCTAAAAGCTATTTGGAACTTCTACCTCCCCATATATATGTATGGAGAGGAGTTTGCAACTGAAAAGAAACTTTGTGTTCTCAACAATGTAGTGAAGGACGGCTTTCACACACACATATCTCTCAGAAATGAGCATGTGGAGAGAAGTTCGATCATCTAGCACAAAGGGAACGGGTTTCAGGAGAAACATTTACTCTGGTTTCTCAGTCTGTTTCCTAGTGCCGGTTTGAATTTCGTGCATTTTTCACTGTAAAACCGAGTTGGAGCTAGTACTTCCCCATATATATGTATGGAGTAGAGTTTGCAAGTGAAAAGAAACTTTGTGTTCCAACAAGCTAGGTTAAGGACGACTTCCACACACACATTATCTCTCAGAACTGAGCATGTGGAGAGACGTTCGTTCATCTAGCACAAGTGGAACGGGTTGCAGGAGAAACTTTACTCGGTTTCTCAGTCTGTTTCCTAGTGCCGGTTTGAAGTTCCTGCAGTTTTCACTGTAAAACCGAGTTGGGCTAGTACCTCCCCATAAATATGTATGGATTGGATTTTGCAACTGAAAAGAAACTTTGTGTTCCCAACAAGCTAGGTGAAGGACGGCTTTCACACACACATATCTCTCAGAAATGAGCATGTGGAGAGACGTTCGTTCATCTAGCACAAAGGGAACGGGTTGCATGAAAACTTTTACTCTGGTTCTCAGGCTGTTTCCTACTGCCGGTTTGAAATTCCTGCAGTTTTCACTGTAAAATCGAGTTGGAGCTTGTATTCCCCATATATAGTATGGAGTAGAGTTTGCAAGTGAAAAGAAACTTTTTGTTCCCAGCAAGCTAGGTGAAGGACGGGCTTGTCACACACAGTTATCTCTCAGAACTGAGCATGTGGAGAGACTTTCGTTCATCTAGCACAAAGGGAAACGGGTTGCAGGAGGAAAACTTTTATTCTGGTTTCTCAGTCTGTTTCCTAGTGCCGGTTTGAATTTCCTACAATTTTTCACTGTAAAATCGAGTAGGAGCTAGTACCTTCCCATATATATGTATGGAGTTGAGTTTTCAAGTGAAAAGAAACTTTGTGTTCCCAACAAGCTAAGTGAAGGACGGCTTACAAACACAATAATCTCTCAGAATTGAGCATGTGGAGAGACGTTCGATCATCTAGCAAAAAGGGAACGTGTTGCAGGAGAAACTTTTACTCTGGTTTCTCAGGCTGTTTCCTAGTGCCGGTTTGAAGTTCCTGCAGTTTTCACTTTAAAACCGACTTGGAGCTAGTACTTCCCCATATATATTATGGAGTGGAGTTTGCAATTGAAAAGAAACTTTGTGTTACCAACAAGCTAGGTGAATGACGGCATTCACACACACATATCTCTCAGAAATGAGCATGTGGAGAGACGTTCTTTCAACGAGCACAAATGGAACGGGTTGCAGGTGAAACTTTTTCTCTGGATTCTCAGTCTGTTTCCTTCTGACGGGTTCAAGTTCCTGCAATTTCACTCTAAAAGCTATTTGGAGCTTCTACTTCCCCATATATATGTATGGAGTGGAGTTTGCAACTGAAAAGAAACTTTGTGTTCTCAACAAGGTAGTGAAGGACGGCTTTCACACACACATATCTCTCAGAAATAGCATGTAGAGAGAAGTTCGTTCATCTAGCACAAAAGGAACGGGTTATAGGAGAAACTTGTACTCTGGTTTCTCAGTCTGTTTCCTACTGCCGGTTTGAAGTTCCTGCAGTTTTCACTGTAAAACTGAGTTGGAGCTAGTACTTCACCATATATATGTATGGAGTGGTGTTTGCAAGTGAAAAGAAACTTTGTGTTCTCAACAAGCTAGGTGAAGGACGGCTTCACACACAGATATCTCTCAGAAATGAGCATGTGGAGAGACGTTCGTTCATCTAGCACAAAGGGAACCGGTTGCAGGAGAAACTTTTACTCTGGTTTCTCAGTCTGTTTCCTAGTGCCGGTTTGAAGTTCCTGCAGTTTTCACTTTAAAACCGACTTGGAGCTAGTACGTCCCCATATATATGTATGGAGTGGAGTTTCGCAATTGAAAAGAAACTTTGTGTTACCAACAAGCTAGGTGAAGGACGGCTTTCACACACACATATCTCTCAGAAACTGAGCATGTGGAGAGACGTTCGTTCATCTAGCACAATGGGACGGGTTGCAGGAGGAAACTTTTACTCTGGATTCTCAGTCTGTTTCCTAGTGCCGGTTTGAAGTTCCTGCAAGTTTTCACTGTAAAACGCTATTGGAGCCTAGTACCTCCCCATATATATGTATGGAGTGGAGTTTTGCAAGTGAAAAGAAACTTTGTGTTCTCAACAAGCTAGGTGAAGGACGGCTTTCACACACACATTATCTCTCAGAAATGAGCATGTGGAGAGACGTTCGTTCATCTAGCACAAAGGGAACGGGTTGCAGGAGAAACTTTTACTCTGGTTTCTCAGTCTGTTTCCTACTGCCGGTTTGAAGTTCCTGCAGTTTTCACTGTAAAACCGAGTTGGAGCTAGTACTTCACCATATATATGTATGGAGTGGAGTTTGCAATTGAAAAGAAACTTTGTGTTCCCAACAAGCTAGGTGAAGGACGGCTTTCACACACACTTATCTCTCAGAACTGAGCATGTTGAGAGACGTTCGTTCATGTAGCACAAAGGGAACGGTTTGCAGGGAAACTTTTACTCTGGTTTCTCAGTCTGTTTCCTAGTGCCAGTTTGAAGTTCCTGCAGTTTTCACTGTAAAACCGATATTGGAGCTAGTACCTCCCCATATATATGTATGGAGTGGAGTTTGCAACTGAAAGAAACTTTGTGTTCCCAACAAGCTAGGTGAAGGACGGCTTTCATCACACACTAACTCTCAGAAATGAGCATGTGGAGAGACGTTCTTTCATCTAGCACAAAGGGAACGGGTTGCAGTAGAAACTTTTACTCTGGATTCTCAGTCTGTTTCCTTCTGAACGGGTTCAAGTTCCTGCAATTTCACTGTAAAAGCTATTGGAGCTCTACTTCCCCATATATATGTATGGAGTGGAGTTTGCAACTGAAAAGAAACTTTGTGTTCTCAACAAGCTAGTGAAGGACGGCTTTCACACACACATATCTCTCAGAAATGAGCATGTGGAGAGAAGTTCGTTCATCTAGCACAAAGGAACGGGTTTCAGGTAGAAACTTTACTCTGGCTTCTCAGTCTGTTCCTACTGCAGTTTGAATTTCCTTCAGTTTTCACTGTAAACATCGAGTTGGAGCTAGTACTTACCATAATATATAGTATTGGAGTGGTGTTTGCAAGTGAAAAGAAACTTTGTGTTCTCAACAAGCTAGGTGAAGGACGGCTTCCCACACGATATCTCTCAGAAATGAGCATGTGGAGAGACTTTCATTCATCTAGCACAAAGGGCACCGTGTTGCAGGGAAACTTTTACTCTGGTTTCTCAGTCTGTTTCCTAGTGCCGGTTTGAGTTCCTGCAGTTTTCACTGTAAAACCGAGTTGGAGCTAGTACTTCCCCATATATATGTATGGAGTGAGGTTGCAAGTGAAAGAAAACTTTGTGTTCCCAACAAGCTAGGTGAAGGACGGCTTTCCACACACAATTTCTCTCAGAACTGAGCATGTGGAGAGACGTTCGTTCACTAGCACAAAAGGGAAAGGGTTGCTGTAAACTTTTACTCTGATTCTCAGTCTGTTTCCTACTGCCGGGTTCAAGTTCCTGCAATTTCACTCTGAAAGCTATTTGGAGCTTCTACCTCCATCCCCATATATGTATGGAGTGGAGTTGCAACTGAAAAGAAACTTTGTGTTCTCAACAGGTAGTGAAGGACGGCTTTCACACACACATATCTCTCAGAAATTAGCATGTGGAGAGACGTTCGTTCATCTAGCACAAAGGGAAAGGGTTGCAGGAGAAACTATTACTCTGGTTTCTCAGTCTGTTTCCTACTGCTGGTTTGAAATTCCTGCAGCTTTCACTGTAAAACCGAGTTGGAGCTAGTACTTCCCCATATATATGTATGGAGTAGAGTTTGCATGTGAAAAGAAAATTTGTGTTCCCAACAAGCTAGGTGAAAGACGGTTTCCACACACACTTATCTCTGAGAACTGAGCATGTGGAGAGACGTTCGTTCATCTAGCACAATGGGAACGGGTTGCAGAGGAAACTTTTGCTCTGGTTTCTCAGTCTGTATCCTAGTGCCATTTTGAAGTTCCTGCAGTTTTCACTGTAAAACCGAGTTGGAGCTAGTACCTCCCCATATATATGTATGGAGTGGAGTTTGCAACTGAAAAGAAACTTTGTGCTCTCAACAAGCTAGGTGAAGGGAGGCTTTCACACACAAATATCTCTCAGAAAATAGCATGTGGAGAGACGTTCGTTCATCTAGCACAAAGGGAACGTGTTGCAGGAGAAACTTTTACTCTGGTTTCTCAGTCTGTTTCCTAGTGCCGGTTTGAAGTTCCTGCAGTTTTCACTGTAAAACCGAGTTGGATCTAGTACTTCCCATATATTTGTATGGAGTGGAGTTTTCAAGTGAAAAGAAACTTTGTGTTCCCAACAAGCTAGGTGAAGGACAGCTTCCACATACTTATCTCTCAGAATTGAGCATGTGGATAGACGTTCGTTCATCTAGCAAAAAGGGAACGGGTTGCAGGGGAAACTTTTACTCTGGTTTCTCAGTTTGTTTCCTAGTGCCGGTTTGAAGTTCCTGCAGTTTTCACTTTAAAACCGCCTTGGAGCTAGTACCTCCCCATATATATGTATGGATTGGATTTCGCAATTGAAAAGAAACTTTTGTTCCCAACAAGTTAGGTGAAGGACGGCTTTCACACACACATATTTCTCAGAATTGAGCATGTGGAGAGACGTTCGTTCATCTAGCACTAAGGGAACGGGTTGCAGGGGAAACTTTTACTCTGGTTTCTCAGTCTGTTTCCTAGTTCCTGTTTGATGTTCCTGCAGTTTTCACGGTAAAACCGAGTTGGAGCTTGTACCTCCCCATATATATGTATGGAGTGGAGTTTTCAACTGAAAAGAAACTTTGTGTTCCCTACAAGCTAGGTGAAGGACGGCTTTAATACACACTTAAATCTCAGAACTGAGCATGTGGAGAGACGTTCTTTCATCTAGCACAAATGGAACGGGTTGCAGGTGAAACTTTTACTCTGGATTCTCAGTCTGTTTCCTTCTGACG
>NW_022588278.1:0-18559 GCF_009834535.1 Camelus ferus | reverse complement strand
CATACTTTTTGCAAGCATTTGCAAATCCAATCAAGATATTTTTATTGAAGATTTTGATAATTAGATAATCAGCTCTGGATATGAAAATGGGTGGCCTTGAGCCATCTGGTCTTGATTGTAAATTAATCTTAAAAGGGTGAAGATAAATAGGATTCCAGATGAACAGAGATTAGAAGGTCACCATCTTCTGGCGTTAAAAAAATAACATAGTCATTCAATTGTCTGTACAGAAATTTTGTGCATATTTGTATTCTTTGTGTTTGGAGAATTTTATCTCCCATAAGAATCATAGACTATTAGATACCACAGAGTCCAATTGCGTTATTTTTCAGATAACAAAATTGAGACTTACTGAAGTTAAATGTGTTTCCCATGATCATTCTACCAGTTAATGGACAGGAAGGCAATTATCAAGTGGTGGACGCTTTAAAAATACTTTGACAGGTGTTTTCATATATGTCTCATTTGTTTTTCATTATTTATAATACCGATATTACTTTCCACATTTAAACTTTGAAGAAACAAGTCTTCAGAAACATTCTAGTTGTTGGGTTTCAAAAATATGTCTGTTGATTCTAAGAAGAAATTCTTTTTACCATCACATAAACTTAAGAAGAGGTGGAGCTTTGATTCAGAGTCATGTCTTGTGATGCCAAAGTTTTGGACATTATTTTAAATGTGGACATTGCCTAATACATTTTACTTCTCAAATCTACTGATGTGATAGGCTTCTAAAGAGGTAATGTGGCCCACTGAGGATGGATATGTGATATATTTTTCCATCTGTGGTTTGGGTGAAGGTAAGAACTGAATTTGGTCTAATGCCTTTAAAATATCTGAGCAAACAATGGAAAACTTCTACATCAACAGATTATATTTAAAAGTAAAAGTCTGAGATCCACTTTTTAAATGTATCAATTAAAATATAATGTCTTTATAGATAATCTTTGTATTGTGGGGCAAAATTGTCACCTGTATTTTATGTTATGTTTACTATATGAACATTTTCTTCGGGGGATAAAATTTATCCAATTATATATCCACATCCATGTAATAAACATGTGGTACAGGCTGCTACACTAGCAATTATTTTAAAATACACCACACATCCATTTTTTTCAAAGTCATCTGCTTTGTCAATGTATGTTCAGTCAACATAAAATGAATTGGACTCCATGACCTTTCAGTGAACCATATGATTTTGTTACACATATTAGTTTCAAAAGGATTTACTTTTCCAAAGTCATTCTCTACGTGTAATACAATAGGTAGGGAATTTTAATGGACATTAAACATTCGGAGAAAGGCCTTATGTGTAATTTTTAAAATAAAATATATTGGTTATCTATGATATATTTTTCAACCAGATGCACAGCTGTTTTATATAGGAGAAAAGGATTTTTATCAACAGTGATGACTGGAGCACGGCATACAACTCAGTGTGTTTGAGCCAAATAGCTCATCTAATTCTATGTACATGAGAATGCTTAAGACATTAAACATTTGTGGCAAGAAAAACTGAGTTTTCCTATTTGATCTGAAAAATCTCTAGTTAAGTATAAAAAATATTATATTTTTAGAAAAATATATACACATATTACACACTCACATACACATACCTCAAGGATTAAAACTGGTGGAAAGAAAACATTATGTAAGAAGGTCTTATGGTCACTTCAGGAAAACATCGCTTGCTTGCTAGTTTTTTGTGGGTGACCTCAACTCAGAATGAACCCTAATTATAAATCCTCAGTAAACAGATATCATTCATTTGATTTAAGACTTGGATAAATGAGGCTATAAAACAAGAATTCAAGCCCTCTCCCATCATAATTTGTTACATAAAGGATTTCCATATATATTCAGCCAAGGAACTAAGCGGGGTCTATAATGTCTACATAGATCGGCTTTTATGAGTTCCATCTCAGGCATGGTCTACTTGCTATTGGCAAAAAAAAAATTTTTTTAAATCAGTTAAGAGATAAGATTGGGTTTGAATCTGTCTCCTCAAACAGTGAAATGACTTTTACTCCATGTGCCATTATCTAAAGCCTGAGAAGTCAGGGAACAGCAGCAAGAGGGAAAAGTGTATTAAATTAAATAATAAGAAATTCTAACTAACATTTACTGGGAACTTACTATGTACTAAGAATTTTGCTTCTAGTATGTCTTTAAGGGCTTTGAAATGTCATTTACAGGAAGGAGGGAAACTATAGAGTGTGGTTCCTAATTTTTCTAAGTACAAGAGCTTTTTTCTAAAAATATTTTTAAGACTTTCCAGTGTGTATTACTCATATTTTATTGTTGGTGGAATTATAAAATAGCATGACAGAAAGCTACTTTGAATTTAGTAATGCTTTTCAATGAATTTATGCTATATAATTACAATAGCATCTGTATAAATTTTTAAAAAATTATATATATTTCTGTATGATATAAAGAGTTACATATATATGATATATACACATATGGTTATATACATACATTTACAGTATGTGTAAATATCTATATAACAATATACATATCTTTATATGATATATATAGCATATGCATATAATGCATAATCATGTATTTAAATGAAATGTTATTATCCAGTTATTCTACATACAATCTTAAAAAGAATAACCATGAATAACCATGCCTTGAAATAACCTTGAGTTCCATCCAAGGTGAGAACCACTGTTTTTGAAGGTAGCATTTTATTTATAACTTGGTGCCTCGGTTCAACAATTCATGTACAACTCCATTCAAAGTGCAAACCATGTGTTTTACTGTGCAAATTTCACAGCCATTTATTGAATTTTATTGTTCTTTGGGAGTGTCAATGTCATTTATTAAAGACTTTCATTCTTACCTAAGAGATAGGCTTTCCTTTGTATTAATTCAACTTCTACTATCTCTTAAGATCTCCATTTCTATATTTTAAAGGTATATTTTCTTTTTAATAATGACATTGAAAAAAACCCCAGAATTTCTCAGAATCTTTCAGGATTTCTACTTGTTTTTTTTAGCCTCTTTTGTTCAGCCAGTCAGGGTCTTCTAAACCTCCAACGGGATGTGTGACTGTGTGTGTACAAAAGGATTACATTTGTACAGCAAATATAATTTCCACAAAGATCTCTTTCTTGACCTCCTCATAATTTTCTCTTTGGAGAGTCTAGTTTCTTAAGGCTATTGAAACAGGCTTCCTTAAAATTATTTCTCCTATCTTTTTCTTACATTTTCTAAAAAAATCCTAACTTCTTTCTATTTATGAGCGCTTCTTTTAAAGTACCTCTTACCTAAAGTTAAATATTGAATGTCAGTGTATTTCATTTTCCCTAAAGAGTAGTGTATAGCTTTTTTCCACCTCAGCAAAGAATGTAGACTTTTAAATAAATAGGTGATCAATGTATATAGTAAATGTCGTTCTACGGAGACCTTTTAAAGGATTCTCATATACCTGGAGAGACTTAATTATCACCTGGCTTGAAGGCAAAGGACATAATCATAGAAGTCACAGCATCCTGGAAATAATGCCAGAATCCCAGAAATAGAGGAGGGGAGGGCATAGCTCAAGTGGTATAGTACATACTTAGCATGCATGAAGTCCTGGGTTTAATCCCCAGTATCTCCTCTAAGAATAAATAAATCAGTCTAATTGCCTCCTCCCCACAAAAAGATAAAAAAAAAAAATCCTAGCAATAGAAAGAGCCTTGGAGGTAAATTTAGTGATAGAATTCAGTTTATCACTTTTGAAGTCACAAAGAACCGATCTATTCTTTCTCGTGATAGTCTTTTAAGAATTTAAAACAAACCATCATATCTCTTTTCTAGTCTTAACACCCAATCTTTTATGATGTGGTTGCTGACTGCTTCCTTCAGACTCTCTTCAGTTAATCACTGTGGGCTGAATGAAGCAAATTTATCAGGAGTGATTGAAGAGTAGCAGTATAGATAAGGGCCGTCACCTCCTTTGTCTAGAAACTAGACCATCATTAATGCAATCCAAAAAAGCCTTAAGTTCTGTGGCAGACAAATCACATCACCCACTAATTATGATCTTGTTAGCCTCCCCTGCTTTCACTCTGTACTTGTGACGTTTCAAACCCATCCCCCAAAACCCTTGTTTCATAAAGCCTTTGGATTTTCTGTTACTAAGAAAAGAAATACGTACTTTATTGTCATCTGGGAGTTCTTCTGAGACTGCGGAAGGTAATTTTCTAGACCACAGGAGGAAGGAAGGATTTCAATTCAATTCTTTTGAACTTGAAACTCAGATGGTAGGATAAGAATGAGAATTACAGACTTTGTCTGGTCATCCCTTCAGCCGACTACTTATTTGAATCAATATGTCTTGAACTGTCTAAATTAGAATTCTGGAAAAGATAACACATTCAGACTTGGGTTTAGATTTTATTTCATGCATCCATGAGAAATGATGGTTGTATATTATCCTGAGAATCTAAGTGGTTTTCCTGATCAGTCCTGATGATTTAGCACATTCACCCTGCAAAACTCAAATAAATAAAATCCCTATGCTTGAATGATTTGATTGGACACCGTGAGTAAGCAAAATGTCTTCGTAATTAATGTACCCTTCCCAGGCTTCCCTCTTTCCGCAGCATATAGGTACAAGCACGCATATTAATTTTGCCAAAACATTCTAGTGTAAATGTGTACATGGATGTATAAGTACATTTGTATAATGGAAAACTGTGCTTTAGCAGTTTCCTCCCAGTGGTGTATTCAATACTTCCCTGGCCGCCTCCAATTGCATATCTTTAGATTCGCAAAAATTCCGTGAAGAATATTTGAAAAAGTCTTGACTTTCAAGCACATTGAACTGTATCTCACGATTCTCATATTTGTGTCATCAATAGATCTGTGTTTTTATTGGCACCTGGGATTACTTAATAATCCAAAAAAAAGGAAGGAAAGCAACATGAAATCTAATTATTCCACTGGTTAGGAATGTTTGGAGCAAGCAAGCGTAGATGAGTCTCATCATGAGAAAACATGTTTAATGTGAAGGTTAATATCTAAATTGGGAGAGAGAGAGGGAGAGAGAAAAAGAGAGAGGAGGGCTAAAACAGAAATTTATTAGCACTTGTGAACAACTTCGTTAAAATCCATCCATTTGTGGCAGTTAAGCAAGTTTACATGCTGGAATCACTTGAGATTTCACATCTAAGGCAGATCATTTGATGTTTTATGAATTATCAGAGGTCTAAGAACAGATACAGCATGGTATCACATTTTATTGAAGACCCAATGTTCATATTCATCTGAGATCTTATTTCACTTACTACTTTTGGTAAGAGTGATTTCAGGGAAATACTCATTTATAGTGTTACAGGAAAAAAATAATGGAACAGGAAACTGTAAAAAAAAAAATTATCTGTCCTTCCTGGCAATAATGTGAAGGAGTAGACATTTATAAGATTAAATAATCCAAACAGAAGTTTGGGGATTTAATGTTAAATACAAAAAAAAAAAAAAAAAAAAAAAATAAAAAAAGGACTTGATTATAAAGGGTGATTTTGGAATACAGATAGCATTTTCTCATTTTCTTTTTCTTTCTGGGTTCAGCAGAAAATTAGGAGAACATATGCTGATCCATGATTTGTCATCCTTGCATTTGGAATATTTTGATCAACAGACAAGGCATTAAGCCAAATTTCCTGGAAAAAATAAAGGAAACTAACTCAAAGTCTAATGTACCTTTGCTTTCACAAATCTGCAATTTTTAGAAGAATACCTCACAACATCTAAATATTTGGATGAAAATCATATTGTCTTGGGAGTTTTCCAAAGATGGATTTTTCAGACTTCTGTGTGCAGTAACTTAAGCAGCTAGGTTGGCTGTATTGTTGCCTAGCCATATTGGAGATTGAGACAGAAGGGAAAAGTCAGGAAGGCTGATCCTTTCTTTATTTAAAATTATAGGATTTAATTTATCATGGATTTTTGGCATTCATCTTGATTTTTAAAGATATTGCATTCAAATACTGTTTATCTTGATGACTGAGATTTTGGTGCCCCAAATTTAAATGTTGTGCCTAAGATGAGTGTCTTGTGTCACCTAGAATATGTATAGATACACATTTTGGAAGATCTTATTTATACCTAACTTTATTCTTTCATTTTTATAGTCAAGGTCCCCTCTCCCTCCCACCGCCACATTCTTAGTGGACTTAAAGAACAGACAATTATAATACTTCTTTGTAAGCGATTTTCTCATCCTTTGAGCTTAAATCTTCCTCTAGGCTTTATTCTGTGTTGATTAACTTCAGAATCTTTGGCTTTTTTGTACTTTAACTCATCAGTTTTAAGGCTCCGAGATAAATTTTTTTCAGGTTTCCCAAACAGTTCTATATAAGAGGAAAAATCTGATCTCATGGCTTCTACTTTTTTTTTTAAATAAAATATTTCTTTCTTTTTCTTTTTTAAGATAGTACAATCTTTAAGCAAGTAAGTTTTATTTATTTATTTATTTGTTGTAACTTTTCTTTTTCTGTCAATTGGAGGCACTGGGAATTGAACCAGGGACCTTGTGCGTGTCAAGCATGTGCTCTATCATTGAGCTATATCCCCACCCCATCATGGCTTTTAATTTTTGCATTTTTATGTTTTACTTGATTTTTAAAAATTGTTCCAGGTCTATTTTTTTTTCCTGGTTCATTTTCTTCCCTGTAGTTAGGGGCTAGGAGAGTAGGAGAGTAGGAGAGTAGGAGATTAGGAGAGTAGTTAGGGGGAGGGACAACTTGTCACAGCCTCCTCGGGGAGAGGTTATTGGCAGAGGACTTTGTGCTAAGTTAAGGAGGTGTGAGTGTGTGTGTACAAGAGTCAAGCCCAGCAAATAAATGTTGCACAAATATTGTACATGTGAGGGCCAAGCTTTTGGAGTGAGATTAGTCCTCATTCTGTGAGCTGAGACTCCCAACAACACCATAAGTTTAGAAAATAAACAAGCCACTTGATACAGGTCTCATCACACTTTAGCCTCTTCTTCCCAGAGATTTTAGAGATAGAAGTTCACTGGATTCAGCAATAAAAACTTTCAGGAAGGAGGAGAGGGGAAAAGCTTTGACTGTAACCAAAGAAGAGGAATCTGCAATAGAAATTCTAAATAATTCTTTTACTGCTGGACTTACACACACCTAGCTTTTCCCCCTGTTTTCATTAGGCCACATTTGGTCTTCAGTCCTCCAGGGTTATCTGCATTCAAGCTTGTTCTAGTTGTAGTTGGCTGTTCTGGCAATTTACTCAGTCGCTTTGGATTTCATTGCCTCTTCTCCGAGAATCTGGAATTTCCTTTACCCCTCAGAGCTTAATAAGAACCTTCTTTCTGCTGAATCCTTAGGTGACTGATAGAAATGTTACATGACCACAGGTTCAGAGCTGACCCTAGAGGAACTGTGGCACCATTTGTTGTGTGTCCCTAGGCTGACACTGATCCATTGATAACCTCTCTCTAGGTCTGACTTTCCAGCTGGTTTTCCATTTACCTCATAACTGAACAGTTCAGACCTTGTTTTTCCAGTTAATTGATGTGTGGGTTGTGTGGGGCAGAATCAAAGACCCTCCCTGCTAAAACTTAAGATTGATTTTATCTCTAGCTTCCTTTAGTTGACCAGAACTCCTACAAGGATATCAGCCTAGTCAAACTAGACATATTCTTGTCAGTGCCATGCTGTTTTTTGTTTGTTTGTTTGTTTGATCAAAATGTTTACTATTTTATGGGATTATTTCTCCAATTAAAAAAAAATTGTACTGTCCAAACCCTATCAAAATTACAATACAGACTTCAGCTATAACGTAAGTCCAAAATCCAGAATAGTTTTAACTTTTCTTTTAAGGTAGAAAAATAAAATTAGCAATTCTTCTAGTGCATTCAACCAAAGTACATAGAGTTTAGGGAAGAAGATTTCTGGGAGTGAAACAAAGGAATCAGGGCTTTCAAAAGAGCTTTCTGGAATATGTCTGCACCACTTCCCTCTATGTTTCCTTCTGCTCTTTTCCTGGACTTGGCGTGTATTGACAGTCATTCAGGTAAGGAATCACCTCATTTTGAGAGCTATAACTTCATCCTGTTCATCAATGTCTCTGCTGTAGGGTAAAAAGAACAGGAACATCAATGCCTACCTGCAGGTATAATAAAAATAGATGTATCACACAGAGATAGATCATTTGTCTAGTTTATAGGGAATTCCTTTCTGTGCCCAGGGAATTTAAGTATTCACTTGAAAGGCGCGGCCATGGCAGTGAGGCTTCTGCTTTTCTTCATTCACCACAAAGCAGGGATTCAATTAATTTATTACTTTAAAAGACTTTGATGCAACAGTGGTGTCCATGACCTACCTGTGTTGGGAACAGATGAAAATACTGTGCTGTCAAAAGGCTTCCATCTTATTAATGGGATGTAATACTGTTTAGGGTATTCTAAGACACAGGAATATGTTGATGATTCAAACTGAAAGGAAGGGAACATAAAAAAAAAATTAGGATAGATGAGATGCATGATAATTCCCATATATTTATTAAGATTTCAGATTGTGAAATAATGAAACTTACTTTCCCTTGAGAGGGGGACATTTTACTTTTTCCTATTTTAAAAAGCTTTTACAGTCAGTTACAATGTGTCAATTTCTGGTATACAGCACAGTGCTCCAGTTCATGCATATACATACATATATTTGTTTTCATATTCTTTTTCATTAAAGGTTATTGCAAGATATTTCATGTAGTTCCCTGTGCTATTCAGAAGAACCCCTTTTTTAAAATCTATTTTTATATAGTGGCTAACATTTGCAAATCTCAAACTCCCAAATTTATCCCTTCCCACCTTCTTTCCCCAATAACCATAAGGTTGTTTACTATTGCTTCTTTCTATTTTATGGTTAACTTTCTAGATTTTTATACTATTTTCTTTTGAATGAAAGGTGTCATAGAAACATAAGACACAGAATTCAAGGTAGATACACACTCTCCATGAATATTTTTCGATGTGGGGAAGGACGGCTATGCTGATGAATCCTCCATACCAGATATATGCCTACGGTTCTGTTGGATCCCGGAGAAGGCAACTAAAGAGGAAGGAGCCTTTGTCTCTGCCCCTAAGGAGCTTCCAGGTTAATTCTGGGAATGAACAGACACTCAAGATGAGGCACCCTATCATCAACCACATTGCTGGCCAGGAATTAAAAGTGCAACGCAGCATGGTGCACTGGCTCATTTCAGCATCTTGAAATTGACTTCAGCCCCTCTCATCCTTTGTCCAAACACAAGTCCTGTCTATTGTTAGTGAGCAAGTTGATTTTCCTCATTAAATTATAAGTTTCCTCAAGGTATAGTGTTTTGATATGTACTCAATATTATAAATACAGAAAAAAGAGAAAATACACTTAAGAGAAACATATATGAAGTTCATAAGCAAATATGAAACAGTTTGAGTAAAATCCAAGGTGCAGGGTGGACAAGTACGGTTGGGCAGTTGTGTACTGCACAAGGACTCTAGGCCAGCTGAGGTCAGCCAGGGTTCTGCTCACCAAGCCTTGTGCTTGTGATGTTGTGTCTGCTTGGTTTGTAGGCTTCTGTCTACCTTGCCAGGGTACCTGCAGTTAAATATTGCCCTCAAGATGTGAACTTTCAATACTTGATTAGCAAAGTGACAAAGAATTATCTGCATTTTGTTTTAAAATCTTTAATTCAGGAATCCCAAGGCAGATGGTATGGGACAGAAAAACACCCGTCCAAGGGTCACAAAAAAGAAGAGAAGTTAGTAGGGCTAAGGGTACATCATTTCTTTTAACCATACCCACTAAGGGCCCCAGCATTTCTGTAGCAAAGATAAAGAAGTAGCTATCTGAAGTAGATAGCTGCTTCCCACTTGTAATTTCTTTGAGAGATATGGTGACTACGCTTCAGGTAACTATTTACTAAACTGATTGCAATTCACATCCATAGTGTGGGTGCTCATTTTCAGCGATGCCTATTACGGCTTTTATGACCTGCGTTGAAGAACATCTGCAAGGATTGTTCTAGAATGTACTTGAACCCCAAGAACTCCACATGGCAATCATGATTCAGGTGTCAAGGTGGATAAAACAGGTAAGCCGAATCATACAGCACCTCCCATGGCTCATCCCAACCAGCCGAGTCTCCTGTTAGGTAAGCTGACACTCCTGCCAGTTGCTATTTGCACAGCCATGAATGGGAGCCCAGCGTGGGTGCTCCGCTAGCACAGGGGCAAGTGATTGGGAGCTACTCGTGGAGGCAGTGGATTTGGAACCGGGCATTAAAAGAAGAGGAAGCCACCTCAAGAAGAAAGATAAAGGCATTCCAAGTGGAAGTTTTAATCTGGAGGCCGACAGGGTGAATTTGGCAATTGTGTGTGTTTGATAAGGCTTTCAGAAATTTTATGTAAATAGGGAGATATTATAGTTGATCAAAACATAACTAGCTTAGCACCTAGTATCTTACCCAGCAGCGTTATTCATTTGTGTGTCCTGTCCGGCCACTAAACGCAGCTGAGTTTTTGACTCCCGTGAACATCTCTCTTTGGAAGGAGAAATGGAAAAAGAATGGTTATATTGAAAGAGAATAGACAGGAATGATCTTAGAAGTGTAGACTGCGGTATTTAGTTCTGATGCAATGCGCAACTGGGAAGTTTTGTCAAAATATTTGAGCTTTGTGAATCTTAGCCTACAACATGATAAAATTGATTCCGAATTATTTCCAGAATGTGTGATTTTTGTTTTACGAGTACTGAGTAAATATTCTAACCTACAGATATTTCTCACATGAACAAAACAGATGGAATTGTGTCTTTGGTTATGTTTTAGAAGAGTTTCAAACTCTTGTAAGGTACTTAATTTAATAAAGAAAAAACCCTCTCAATATTTCTAATTCAATAAAGCAAAAAAAAAAAAAAAATAAAACAACCCTCTAATTCCGTAATTATATTTTTTTCAAATGTTTGAAGCTAATGCATCTTACCAGGCATGGCATCGTGAAACTGACCCCAGACTATTTCTAGGACGTGTAATTTGTGTTCCATAAGATGGCTATTGAGTAAATATTATAACCTGCAGATACATCTAATGTGAAGTTGAACCCATAATGATTTGAAACTGTTCCACAAGATCACTTCTTATGGGGGTGGAGGTTTAAGGAATTCATGGAAGAAATTTAAGGGCTAGAAACTTCTGGGGGTTACAACCAAAATAACTTCATATGCAATTCAGCTCTTCAGTATCTCAGTGATTTCAGTCTTTTTCCTGTTAGTACTTGGGAGTTAAATGTCTGAAAATATAATGACAGGTGCTGATCTGAAAGGGGATTTAGGGCACTCAGAGAACTCCCTGAAACCTTCTATTGTAGCTGAGTAAAGAGAGAGTCAATGTGTGCTCTGAAGGTGTTGTCCTTCCACAGTGTCTACAACTACTGAGAGGTTTCCTGAAAGCCTCTGGTATTGAAAACTGGGGGATTTAACATATTACCCCACGGTATTTTTTGTACAAAGTTTATATTCCAAATTCCTTACCATCGAGTAAAGGAAGAAACAGCCCACTGACCCTGTGGACCTCAGTACTTGACTTGCTCTCCGTGTAGATGGGGCGAGGAAGGTTTGTGAGCACTTCAGTTTGAGAAACGCGGTGAATTGGGCAGACCAAGGTGTTCAGAGGTGGATGCTTTTGCACTGGCACAGCTAAATACTAATGAAGGGAGACCAAAGAGCTTGCCCAGAGGAGAGCTCGGTTTCCACAGCTGCTCTGTCCCTGGCCTCCATCCCAGCCACAAAACAGCCAAGCGAGACACAGGATGCGGTCACTGGGACATTCGACACTTGCCTATGAGAAAGGGGGCCAACATTCACTAAATGGATGAGAACGACTTTCAGGTTTCAGGTACCAGCAGGTTGCACTTAAAATTTTTGCTTAGCACGGGATGGACCAACTACCGCACCATAAGCATTCAACTTCCGCTTTTAGCTGATTTCTTCTGCAAGCTGTTTTCACTTTCTGCCTAAATCTTCCTGCAAAGCACTACGGTTAACTATCCACACATCACAGATGATGTGCTCTGACAGACATGAAGAATTAAAGTGAAATGCATGCACTGTTTAAAATAAAATCATCTATGTCATGAATAAGAAAAACAAACAGATGGAATTGTGTCTTTGGTCATGCCTCAGAAAGTTTCAAACTCTTCTAAACCACTTAATTTAATAAAGGAAAAAAAAAAAAAACCTCTTTCAATACTCCAAATGCAATAAAGAAAAAAAAACCCAACCTAATGCTATAATCACATTGGAATTTGGTATCAATAGTTTTAACGCCAGGAATTCACTGATGAGATGGCATTTAGGTTTATGGGGTAAATCATTGAGGCAAAATGACTATTGATCGGAATGTCACAGAACTGACAAAGTGGCTTTCCATTAGCATACCCCATGCTAAAAGGAGGGTCTGGTAAGTGGAACTGTGGTCAAAAAAGGGAAAACCTCCTATCAAACTGGGTGAAGCACGTCTGTATTTCCTTTGACATAAGTGTTCAGTTCCTCAGAAAAACATTCCAAGCAAACAATTTTTCACAGACTATTTCTCTTTTCTAGAATGGAAGAGGGGTAAGCTTGGTGTAACCACTTGGTTAGCTCAGGAACACAGGAGACGTCAAGTCTTGAGGTTGCTTTCTCAACGGAATGCTTCAACTTGACATCAACAGGAAAGCCCCATCAGTCTTGGATTGGAAATGCTGGAAACCTTACCCCCAGTGACTGGCGAGGGGAGGAGGGAAGAAAAGGGAAGGATTTACTCAAGACCAGAGCAGACGAATAAACAAGGGCCATGGCGGTTTCCTGCAGGAAAGTGGAAAGATTAGGCTGGTTTATATTGAGATGAGGGTAGAGCTTAACACAGGTTGTAGTTGATTAAACAAGAGTGAATCATTGCGCCACCCCATCTAGATGATCTGTAGCCATTACGTTTCACAATAACAGAGAGTTTCGAGTGAGCCCCCTAGTTAGTCAATGAAGGGAGGAGTTCCAAGACATGCCACCTTTGTTGCCACCTCACCTCCACAGTATTCTCACTTGCTTCTGACTTTTAAAAGAAATAATACAGAAGATAACATTACAAATCCTAGTCAAGCTTTTAACTCATGCGTTAGGAAGTTCAGGATCACTTTCAGGGTCTTGGGAGAAAAGTCTCTCTCGCCAAGTGTCCTCGGGGACCTTTGTTACTGGAAGTGGGCGTTTTGCCAAATGCTGCAGTGAAGCTTTATAAAAATAGACAAGATAAATGGACTTTTAGTGCAGTGTGCCAGGCTTTAAATTTTCAGGAAAATTTTTTTTTTAACTCAGCTGAGAGTCAAGTCAATTTGTGAATTAGTTGAAATGATGGCTCGATAGTGGGGTGGGGAAGCGGGGGTGGGGAAGTGGGGGGCTGAGGCATCTGACATTTTAAGTCAGAAAAGGCTGCCACAAAACAGATTTCTCTTGGCAATCAAGATAACTTAACAACCATAAACACATTGTCAGAGGGAAAAATTGCATTTTGCTCTAACACAGATCATGTACAGATGACTGATTTTTCTTTCAAGTTCAAGCACAGAAAGACTGTTTATATATATCAACTTCTGACCAGGCAGGCAGAACATCTTAGAGGTCTGAACAGGGATGGAGATTTCTTTGTTAGGGATCCAGCATAACTGTCCTGGGATGTATACACAGCCCAGTTTGTGGAGAATCAGAGTAGTGCTGCCATAGATAATTTGCGATATTTGTTCACTTTTTAATTATAACCCCCCTCAAAAGATACAAGTGCAGTTTAAAAAATATAATTCATTTTGCTTGGTTTTTCAGAATATGCCAGGATGTGTTTACATGTTTCTGTGGGATGCTTGTGTCATTTCAAGGATATTCTAAATTTTTAAAATTATGTTATTATTATTTATTAAATAAATGCTATTATTATGATTTCATCAAATTCTTAGATCACCGATCCTACAGATAGTAAATGTAGGAAATATTTTGTGAAAGACAGTTGAAAACTGTCAAGCACTCTATGAAACCCAAGGTATTATTAATTCTTCACTATTATGAATATAATGTTCTCAAAAATAAAAAGTACAGTAGGTTTTTTGAAATTCACTTGAGATCATGGTTCAACGAAGGCAGGGTTGTCTGACTCAATTGCTTTTTTTTATGAGTATGGAAGGGAGAGGAGAGTTGCCCAGTTCTCTAGCAATTTGGCATTATTTACTTCAACAAATGAGTGAATCAGGTACAGATTTATCGAGCACCTTTGATGTACACAGCGCTGTAATGGAAACTGTTGGATATTTCTGCCAAAGCAGCAAACAGTCCCTGCTTCCCAAAAGTTTGTAAGGGTTATACAGAGAAGCCCCACTTGTGCTCACAGATACATAACACACATGCTAACCAATAAACAACAGTGCAAGACAGTAGTCCAAACAGTGAGAGACTAAAAGTGAATTTGGGAAAAAATCATGGAAAGAAGATGAGTGTATGTGTATGAATCTTTCTTTTTCTTTTTCTTTGATTGAGAGATGATTAACATGTAACATTATATTAGCTTCTGATGTAGAACAGCATGATTCAATATGCGTATATTGCAGAATGATCACCACAATAAGTCAAAACATCCATCATCACACAAAATTACATTTTTTTTTCTCGCAGTGAGAGCTTTCAAGATTTACTCTCTTAGCAACTTTCAAATATGCACTACAGTGTTACTAGCTATAGCCTCCGTGCTGGGCATTACATTCCCAGGGGTTGATTTATTTTGTAACTGGGAGTTTGTACCTTTTGACCACCTTCACCCATTCCACCTCCTCCTACCCCTGAATCCATATTTTCTGACTCGAAACCCTATTATCTTTTTCTCTTTGCCAGTGTTTCTCAAAATATTTGGGGGCTTGAATTAGAGCTGCTGGAGAGAGGAGGAGTGAGGGGTGGGGAATATTTGGTAAAAGCAGATTATTAGGTCCCCAAACCAGCTGAACCACAATCACACTGGAATTGAGGATTGTGCTCTGCATTCTCTCATCACTGCTTCTGTGGCTTAGATCTTTTGCGCTTCAAATAAACAGTGTTGTCTGAAAGCAATAGAAAATAACAAATAAATGAAAGCAATAGAAAATAACAAATAAATAGAAAGCAATAGAAAATAACAAATAAATCCCAATTCACTGCTCCTCGAGCTGAGGTCACTTGAGCTAAAATTCTGTTGAGTTCTCACTGCAGTTTTTCAGGAGTCTACAAATCAGCGAGCAAGTAAAGCTTCTGTTTTTTCCCTGAGGGGAAAGCGAGAGGGATTCCCTCGAGAGCAGCTGGCATCGGAAGGATGCTGCATCTCTGCAAGGTACGTTTCCAGGTAGTTAACTGAAACCTAATGTGTGTCTCATCCTCATTCTGGACCTTGCCTTCTCACATCTCTATTATCCAGGGCTCTAAAGCTCAAAAGAAATTTAGCTAGAATTTAGGATGAAAGAAGTTTCTTCATTAGATTTTGGGATGAAATGGAAGTTGATCATTACAAAAAGATTTTCATCGATTTTATAGGATTCTAATGGGAGATAACAGGTAATTGGAAACTCATTCATAGATTCAAAGAATCCTAAGATTGAATGGAAATGTGATTATGTCTACTTGAGAAAAGGGGTTCATGAAATATTTGTGTTCATAAGGCTTCCTCTGAGCAGCATACTTAAGTCAAGCTTTATCTTGTTCTGGAAAAAAGGATTCTGGAATTGAAATATAAGATTTTATCTAATTCTGTTAAAATGTAAATCTGATAAATTAATTTAATAGTAGTAGTAATAGGTACTATTTATCAGGCAGTTGCCAACGGGGTTAGACACTGGGCTAATCACTTTATTGCCATATTTCATAAAGAACTTGATGACTTTATGTTGTCACTCAATGTTGATCCCCTGTGCCTGCCTCTTTAATGCAAAAAGGATATTTTATCTTATACCGTCATGATAAGATATTTCAATTTATACCAAAATCTATGCCATTTTAGGAACTTTCATATGTATTCTTTTTATTTATTTAATTATTTTTTAACTGAAGCATAGTCAGTTTACAATGTTGTGATAATTTCTGGTGTACAGCATAAAGTTTCAATCATACATACATACATACATATGTTTGTTTTCATGTTCTTTTTCATTATAGGTTACTACAAGATATTGAATATAGTTCCCTGTGCTATACAGTAGAAGCTTGTTATTTATCTATTTTACATATAATGGTTAGTATCTGTAAATCTCAAACTCCCAGTTTAATCCCTTCTTATCCCCTTCGCCCTGGTAACCATAAATTTGTCTTCTATGTCTGTGAATCTGTATCTGTTTTGTAAATAAGTTCATTTGTGTCCTTTTTTTTTAGATTCCACATGTAAGTGATATCATATGGTGTTATTCTTTCTCTTTCTGGCTTACTGCACTTAGAATGATGATCTCCAGGTCCATTAGTTTATGATTAATATTAATAATAACACTAACAATTTGGTCAAATTTAATCCCCATGAAAGCAAGGTAGGTGCTAGGTACATGTTACAGATGATGAAACTGAGGCTTAGGGGAATTAAAGGATAAAACCCAATGATTCTGTGATCTTGGCTTGTATCACCTAGAGGGCTGTGTAGAAACACAGTGCTGGGCCCCACCTCCAGAATTCCTGGCTCAGAATATTCTGGATCACTTCTGGAGAACTATGGCTCTGTGCAGTGAGAGTTAGTGATCACCTTTCCATACACACACACACACACACACACACACACACCACATTTTGGTATCCTATTATTTAAGATTATTCTATTATTGAACAATATATTTTCTTTAAAACTTTAAAAATTATTTTCTTATTTGAAAACACTGTGCTTCAGGGTGAGCCATGGTACGCATTTGATGCTCAGATTACGCAGGAGAAAGGCAGCCCATTACTGGGAAAAGAGACCAAACGAAACATTGGATTATAGAAAATATACCCTCTGGGGGCAGGTTGAGGGGGGTGGGTAGCCTGTCAGGTATCTGGACACGTTTCACATCTGTGCTCCACACAGTTTTCCTGCTTGTCTCATTTTGTGTCAGCAGCCTGTGCTCTTAAAACTCATGGAAATTAGGACTAGGGTAGACCGAGGCCACCATCTATTTCATCATCCTGTCAGTCGAGAGCTCCTATCTGGTGTTTCGTCTACTTCCACCAAAATTACTTTATTGTGAAAAATGAGAGAGTGAGATATTTAAAGAGGAAAAAATGCCAGGAAGAAAATGTTTTTCAACAAAACCGTCAAGAGTTAAGAAAGCGACTGTTTGTTGATTTCTCTGCCACTGAGAACTGGAGGAGTATCAGTTTTCCATCTGCCAACAAAGTTCATGCTCTCACCATGCTAACTGGCTCACCTCAGAGATGTCTCTTCCGGCTTCTGACACGCTAGGAAGCTGGAAGGTGGAATTCCTCATATTGGCACCATCTCTGTGCACAAGTGCAGCTGTGTTAATGGCAGGCGTAACTTGCCTTTATTCTCCATCAGGGCTCTCTTGGACATCTTTGTGTTTGTCTATCCTCATTTTATTGCTAGTATTTAATACCAGCACCCTAATTTTCCTTGGCAGCATGGATGGAGTTGACCCCAACCCGCAGCTCCAGGAATGAAGCAGTTGGCCTGTGCTAGACCATGCAGAACCTTCCAGAGACATTTCTCTCTTTTAGTTGGGCTTCCTTAACTGGTAGGATGTGAGTGGGGTGCTCCAAGGTTTCCGTCACTTGGGGGAGAGCCTGCTTGAGAAGGATAGGATGGAGGAAAGAAAACACATTCCGGGGATAAAGAGTAAGATTCTTGGTGATGTTACTTGATAACCTGAATCCCAGATGTGAACCAATACATTTTAAGTCATTTTTTCTTTCTCTGCTTGACATTTTTGAGTGAAGTTGTAATCAACATCTGGCCTAAATTCCAGAAAGTGAAAACAGAAGGAATTACTAGTACTGTAGCATCAAAGTAAGCACGCACGTTTGCTAGTGAGAATACGAGGTTCAGAGAGACCTGGGTTCTAGTCCTGATTGTGCCACGGAGTAAGGTTCTTTGGGACATCATCACTCGCGGTCACGGCATCTTATTTCTTTCTCATTCACCCCAAGCCCCCAAGATACTTTCCATCAGTGATGAGATTGCCATGAAGAGGCTTCTGGGGAAATTTCTAAAAATGGCCAGGGGAGAAAAGAGGCAACTGGGGTTGGAAGGGCCGATTGACAAGGCAGAAGCTGCAGAATTAGGTTCATAAACGGGTAACAGGCAACGGAATCATTTTCCCTGCTACAATATGGTAGCTCAGTTAACCTCAAACACTGGCTGCCGTGGCAAATCTGGGACAGAAAGCACAGCAGGAAATAAACTCTGGAAACAAAAGAGGAGACATCTCACGTCTGTTACTAGTACATTTATTTTTGGTGGGGTACTTGTTGCTGTGAAAGCTCAGAACAAAAGAGACGAGACATAAGAAGAAAGAGAAGCCAAGAAAAACCCTTTCAAATAGGAGGCC
>NW_022588277.1:0-18562 GCF_009834535.1 Camelus ferus | reverse complement strand
TCCAACTCGGTTTAAACAGTGAAAACTGCAGGAATTTCAAACCGGCACTAGAAACAGGCTGAGAACCAGAGTAAAATTTCTCCTGCAATCCTTTCCCTTTGTGCTAGATGAACTAACGTCTCTCCACATACTCAGTTCTCAGAGGTAAGTGTGTGTGAAAGCCGTACTCACACAGCTTGTTGGGAACACAAAGTTACTTTTCAGTTGCAAACTACACTCCATATATATTATGGGGGCGCTACAAGCTCCACTCAGTTTTACAGTGAAAACTCAGAAATTCAACCCGAAACTGGGAAACAGCCTGAAATCCAGAGAAAAGTTTCCCCTGTAACACGTTCTTCCCTTTGTTCCAGATGAACGAACTCTCTCCACATACTCAGTTCTCAGAGATAAAAGTGTGTGAACTACGGCCTTCACCTAGCTTGTAGGGAACACATAGATTCTTTTCAATTGCAAACTACACTCCATACTATATATGTTGAGGTACTAGTTCCAACGCGATTTTACACTGAAAACTGCAGGAACTTCAAACCGGCACTAAGAAACAGACTGAGAAAACAGAGTAAAAGTTTCTCCTGCCTCCCGTTCCATTTGTGCTACATGAAAGATCGCATCTTCAATGCTAACTTCTGAGAAATAAGTGTGTGTGAAAGCCGTTTCCACGTAGCTGTTTGGGAATACATAGATTCTTTCAGTTGCAAATTACACTCCATAGATATATAGTGGAATTTACTAGCTCCAACTCAGTTTTTACAGTGGAAACTGGGGAACATCAAACCGGCTCTAGGAAACAAGAAACCGAGTAAAAGAATCTCCTGCACAAAACTTTCCCTTTGTGCTAGATGAACGAAATTCTCTCCACATACTCCAGTTCCAGAGGTAATTGTGTTGAAAGCCGTACTTCACCTAGCTTGTTCATAGCCCAAAGTTTGTTTTCAGTTGCGAACTACACTCCATACTATATCTGGGGAAGTAGAAGCTCCACCACGATTGTTACACACTGAAAACTGCAGGAAGTTCAACCGGCACTAGGGAACAGACTGAGAATCCAAAGTAAAGTTTCTCCTGTAACGCATTCCATTTATGCTTGATAACTAAAGTCTCTCCACTACTTAGTTCTCAGATAAAATGTGTGTGAAATCCGTCCTTCAACTAGCTTGTTGGGAACACAAAGTTTCGTTTTATTTGCAAACTACAATTTTACATATATATCGGGAGGTACTAGCTCGAAATCTTATTTACAATGAAAACGGCAGGAACTTCATACGGGCTCTAGGAAACAGAATTAGAAACCAGAGTAAAATTTTTCCGGCATACCGTTCCTTTTGTGCTAGATGAACGAAAGTCTCTCCACATACTCAGTTCTCAGAAATAATGTGTGTGAAAGCCGTCTTTAACCTAGCTTTTGGGAACACAAACTTACTTTTCTGTTGCAAATACACTCCATACATATAGCAGTTTGTACTAGCTCCAATTCGGTTTAACAGTGAAAACTGCAGGAATTTCAACCGGCACTAGGAAACAGGCTGAGAAACCAGAGTAAATTTCTCCTGCAATCATTTCCCTTTGTGCTAGATGAACTAACGTCTCTCCACATACTAAGTTCTCAGAGGTAAGTGTGTGTGAAAGCAGTCCTTCACACAGTTTGTTGGCAACACAAAGTTACTTTTCAGTTTAAAATTACACTCCATACATATATAGCGGGGTAGTACAAGCTCCAACACGTTTTTACAGAGTAATCTGCAGGAACTTCAATCTGACATTAGCAAACAGGACTGAGAAACCAGAGTGAAAGTTTCTCTTGCCTCCCGTTCCATTTGTGCTAGATGAACGATCGTCTCTTCACATGCTCACTTCTGAGAGATAACTGTGTGTGAAAGCCGTTCTTCACCTAGCTGTTAGGAATACATAGTTTCTTTTCAGTTGCAAATTACACTCCATATATATGGGGAGGTCTACCTCCAACTCGGTTTTATAGTGGAAACTGGAGGAACTTCTAACTGGCACTAGGAAACAGGCCGAGAAACCAAAGAACAAGTATCTCCTCAAAATTTTCCCTTTGTGCTGGATGAACGAAAGTCTCTCCACTTACTCAGTTCTCAGAAAATAAGTGTGTGTGAAAGCCGTCTTTTACCTAGCTTGTTGGGAACACAAACTTACTTTTCTGTTGCAAACTACACTCCATACATATATAGAAGTTGTACTAGCTCCAACTCGGTTTTAACAGTGAAAACTGCAGGAATTTCAAACCGGCACTAGGAAACAGGCTGAGAAACCAGAGTAAAATTTCTCCTGCAATCCTTTCCCATTTGTGCTAGATGAACTAACGTCTCTCCACATACTCAGTTCTCAGAGGTAAGTGTGTGTGAATGCCGTCCTTCACACAGTTTGTTGGCAACACAAAGTTACTTTTCAGTTGCAAACTACAATCCATATATATATATGGGGCGCTACAATCTCCAAATCGGTTTTACAGTGAAAACTGCAAGAAATTCAACACAAAACTGGGAAACAGACTGAGAATCCAGAGAAAAGTTTCCCCTGTAACACGTTCCCTTTGTTCCAGATGAACGAACTTCTCTCCACATACTCAGTTCTCAGACATAAGAGTGTGTGAACTACGTCCTTCACCTAGCTTGTTGGGAACACATAGATTCTTTTCAATTGCAATCTACACTCCATACATATATATGTTGAGGTACTAGTTCCAACACGATTTTACACTGAATACTGCAGGAACTTCAAACCGGCACTAAGAAACAGACTGAGAAAACAGTTGTAAAATTTCTCCTGCTTCCCGTTCCATTTGTGCTACAAGAACGATCGTCTCTTCACATGCTCACTTTTAAGAAATAAGTGTGTGTGAAAGCCGTTTTCCACGTAGCTTTTTGGGAATACATAGTTTCTTTCAGTTGCAAATTACACTGCATAGATATATAGTGGAATTTACTAGCTCCAACTCAGTTTTACAGTGGAAACTGGAGGAACTTCAAACCGGCCCTAGGAAACAGAGAAACCAGAGTAAAAGAATCTCCTGCAAACCTTTCCCTTTGTGCTAGTTGAACGAAATTCTCTCCACATACTCAGTTTTCAGAGGTAAATTTGTGTGAAAGCCGTCCTTCACCTAGCTTGTTCAGAGCCCAAAGTTTGTTTTCAGTTGCGTTCTACACTGCATACATATATATGGGGAAGTAGAAGCTCCACCACAATTTTACAGTGAAAACTGCAGAAGCTTCAAAAGTGCACTAAGAAAAAGACTGAGAAACCAGAGTAAATGTGTCACCTGAAACCCACTCCCTTTGTGCTAGATAACGAACGTCTCTATACATAATAAGTTCTCACAGATAAGTGTGTGTGAAAGCCGTCCTTCACCCAGCTTGTTGGGAACACAAAGTTTCTTTTCAGTTTAAAATTACACTCCATACATATATAGCGGGTAGTACAAGCTCCAACACGTTTTTACAGAGTAATCTGCAGGAACTTCGATCTGACACTAGCAAACAGACTGAGAAACCAGAGTGAAAGTTTCTCTTGCCTCCCGTTCCATTTGTGAGAGATGAACGATCGTCTCTTCACATGCTCACTTCTGAGAGATAACTGTGTGTGAAAGCCGTTCTTCACCTAGCTTGTTAGGAATACATAGTTTCTTTTCAGTTGCAAATTACACTCCATATATATATGGGGAGGTCTACCTCCAACTCGGTTTTATAGTGGAAACTGGAGGAACTTCTAACTGGCACTAGGAAACAGGCCGAGAAACCAAAGAACAAGTATCTCCTCAAAAATTCCCTTGTGCTGGATGAACGAAAGTCTCTCCACATACTCAGTTCTCAGAAATAAGTGTGTGTGAAAGCCGTCTTTTACCTAGCTTGTTGGGAACACAAACTTACTTTTCTGTTGCAAACTACACTCCATACATATATAGAAGTTGTACTAGCTCCAACTCGGTTTAACAGTGAAAACTGCAGGAATTTCAAACCGGCACTAGGAAACAGGCTGAGAAACCAGAGTAAAATTTCTCCTGCAATCCTTTCCCTTTGTGCTAGATGAACTAACGTCTCTCCACATACTCAGTTCTCAGAGGTAAGTGTGTGTGAAAGCCGTCCTTCACACAGCTTGTTGGGAACACAAAGTTACTTTTCAGTTGCAAACTACACTCCATATATATATATGGGGCGCTACAAGCTCCAACTCAGTTTACAGTGAAAACTCAGAAAATTCAACCCGAAACTGGGAAACAGCCTGAGAATCCAGAGAAAAGTTTCCCCTGTAACACGTTCCCTTTGTTCCAGATGAACGAACTTCTCTCCACATACTCAGTTCTCAGAGATAAAAGTGTGTGAACTACGGCCTTCACCTAGCTTGTAGGGAACACATAGATTCTTTTCAATTGCAAACTACACTCCATACATATATATGTTGAGATACTAGTTCCAACGCGATTTTACACTGAAAACTGCAGGAACTTCAAACCGGCACTAAGAAACAGACTGAGAAAACAGAGTAAAAGTTTCTCCTGCCTCCCGTTCCATTTGTGCTACATGAAAGATCGCATCTTCACATGCTAACTTCTGAGAAATAAGTGTGTGTGAAAGCCGTTTTCCACGTAGCTGTTTGGGAATACATAGATTCTTTTCTGTTGCAAATTACACTCCATAGATATATAGTGGAATTTACTAGCTCCAACTCAGTTTTACAGTGGAAACTGGAGGAACATCAAACCGGCTCTAGGAAACAGAGAAACCAGAGTAAAAGAATCTCCTGCAAAACTTTCCCTTTGTGCTAGATGAACGAAATTCTCTCCACATACTCAGTTCTCAGAGGTAATTGTGTGTGAAAGCCGTACTTCACCTAGCTTGTTCATAGCCCAAAGTTTGTTTTCAGTTGCGAAATACACTCCATACATATATATGGGGAAGTAGAAGCTCCACCACGATTTTACAGTGAAAACTGCAGGAAGTTCAAACCGGCACTAGGGAACAGACTGAGAATCCAAAGTAAAGTTTCTCCTGTAACGCATTCCATTTATGCTTGATAACGAAAGTCTCTCCACATACTTAGTTCTCAGAGATAAATGTGTGTGAAATCCGTCCTTCAACTAGCTTGTTGGAACACAAAGTTTCGTTTTATTTGCAAACTACAATTTATACATATATATCGGGAGGTACTAGCTCGAAATCTTATTTACAATGAAAACGGCAGGAACTTCATACGGGCTCTAGGAAACAGAATTAGAAACCACAGTAAAATTTTTCCGGCATACCGTTCCTTTGTGCTAGATGAACGAAAGTCTCTCCACATACTCAGTTCTCAGAAATAAGTGTGTGTGAAAGCCGTCTTTAACCTAGCTTGTTGGGAACACAAACTTACTTTTCTGTTGCAAAGTACACTCCATACATATATAGCAGTTGTACTAGCTCCAACTCGGTTTAACAGTGAAAACTGCAGGAATTTCAAAACCGGCACTAGGAAACAGGCTGAGAAACCAGAGTAAAATTTCTCCTGCAATCCTTTCCTTTTGTGCTAGATGAACTAACGTCTCTCCACATACTCAGTTCTCAGAGGTAAGTGTGTGTGAAAGCCGTCCTTCACACAGCTTGTTGGGAACACAAAGTTACTTTTCAGTTGCAAACTACACTCCATATATATATATGGGGCGCTACAAGCTCCAACTCAGTTTTACAGTGAAAACTTCAGAAAATTCAACCCGAAACTGGGAAACAGCCTGAGAATCCAGAGAAAAGTTTCCCCTGTAACACGTTCCCTTTGTTCCAGATGAACGAACTTCTCTCCACATACTCAGTTCTCAGAGATAAAAGTGTGTGAACTACGTCCTTCACCTAGCTTGTAGGGAACACATAGATTCTTTTCAATTGCAATCTACACTCCATACATATATATGTTGAGGTACTAGTTCCAACACGATTTTACACTGAAAACTGCAGGAACTTCAAACCGGCACTAAGAAACAGACTGAGAAAACAGTGTAAAATTTCTCCTGCTTCCCGTTCCATTTGTGCTGCAAGAACGATCGTCTCTTCACATGCTCACTTTTAAGAAATAAGTGTGTGTGAAAGCCGTTTTCCACGTAGCTTTTTGGGAATACATAGTTTCTTTTCAGTTGCAAATTACACTCCATAGATATATAGTGGAATTTACTAGCTCCAACTCAGTTTTACAGTGGAAACTGGAGGAACTTCAAACCGGCCCTAGGAAACAGAGAAACCAGAGTAAAAGAATCTCCTGCAAACCTTTCCCTTTGTGCTAGTTGAACGAAATTCTCTCCACATACTCAGTTTTCAGAGGTAAATTTGTGTGAAAGCCGTCCTTCACCTAGCTTGTTCAGAGCCCAAAGTTGTTTTCAGTTGCGTTCTACACTGCATACATATATATGGGGAAGTAGAAGCTCCACCACAATTTTACAGTGAAAACTGCAGAAGCTTCAAAAGTGCACTAAGAAAAAGACTGAGAAACCAGAGTAAATGTGTCACCTGCAACCCACTCCCTTTGTGCTAGATAACGAACGTCTCTATACATAATAAGTTCTCACAGATAAGTGTGTGTGAAAGCCGTCCTTCACCCAGCTTGTTGGGAACACAAAGTTTCTTTTCAGTTTAAAATTACATTCCATACATATATAGCGGGTAGTACAAGCTCCAACACGTTTTTACAGAGTAATCTGCAGGAACTTCAATCTGACACTAGCAAACAGACTGAGAAACCAGAGTGAAATTTTCTCTTGCGTCCCGTTCCATTTGTGCTGCAAGAACGATCGTCTCTTCACATGCTCACCTTTAAGAAATAAGTGTGTGTGAAAGCCGTTTTCCACGTAGCTTTTTGGGAATACATAGTTTCTTTTCAGTTGCAAATTACACTCCATAGATATATAGTGGAATTTACTAGCTCCAACTCAGTTTTACAGTGGAAACTGGAGGAACTTCAAACCGGCCCTAGGAAACAGAGAAACCAGAGTAAAAGAATCTCCTGCAAACCTTTCCCTTTGTGCTAGTTGAACGAAATTCTCTCCACATACTCAGTTTTCAGAGGTAAATTTGTGTGAAAGCCGTCCTTCACCTAGCTTGTTCAGAGCCCAAAGTTTGTTTTCAGTTGCGTTCTACACTGCATACATATATATGGGGAAGTAGAAGCTCCACCACAATTTTACAGTGAAAACTGCAGAAGCTTCAAAAGTGCACTAAGAAAAAGACTGAGAAACCAGAGTAAATGTGTCACCTGCAACCCACTCCCTTTGTGCTAGATAACGAACGTCTCTATACATAATAAGTTCTCACAGATAAGTGTGTGTGAAAGCCGTCCTTCACCCAGCTTGTTGGGAACACAAAGTTTCTTTTCAGTTTAAAATTACACTCCATACATATATAGCGGGTAGTACAAGCTCCAACACGTTTTTACAGAGTAATCTGCAGGAACTTCAATCTGACACTAGCAAACAGACTGAGAAACCAGAGTGAAAGTTTCTCTTGCCTCCCGTTCCATTTGTGAGAGATGAACGATCGTCTCTTCACATGCTCACTTCTGAGAGATAACTGTGTGTGAAAGCCGTTCTTCACCTAGCTTGTTAGGAATACATAGTTTCTTTTCAGTTGCAAATTACACTCCATATATATATGGGGAGGTCTACCTCCAACTCGGTTTTATAGTGGAAACTGGAGGAACTTCTAACTGGCACTAGGAAACAGGCCGAGAAACCAAAGAACAAGTATCTCCTCAAAAATTTCCCTTTGTGCTGGATGAACGAAAGTCTCTCCACATACTCAGTTCTCAGAAATAAGTGTGTGTGAAAGCCGTCTTTTACATAGCTTGTTGGGAACACAAACTTACTTTTCTGTTGCAAACTACACTCCATACATATATAGAAGTTGTACTAGCTCCAACTCGGTTTAACAGTGAAAACTGCAGGAATTTCAAACCGGCACTAGGAAACAGGCTGAGAAACCAGAGTAAAATTTCTCCTGCAATCCTTTCCCTTTGTGCTAGATGAACTAACGTCTCTCCACATACTCAGTTCTCAGAGGTAAGTGTGTGTGAAAGCCGTACTTCACACAGCTTGTTGGGAACACAAAGTTACTTTTCAGTTGCAAACTACACTCCATATATATATATGGGGCGCTACAAGCTCCAACTCAGTTTTACAGTGAAAACTTCAGAAAATTCAACCCGAAACTGGGAAACAGCCTGAGAATCCAGAGAAAAGTTTCCCCTGTAACACGTTCCCTTTGTTCCAGATGAACGAACTTCTCTCCACATACTCAGTTCTCAGAGATAAAAGTGTGTGAACTACGGCCTTCACCTAGCTTGTAGGGAACACATAGATTCTTTTCAATTGCAAACTACACTCCATACATATATATGTTGAGGTACTAGTTCCAACGCGATTTTACACTGAAAACTGCAGGAACTTCAAACCGGCACTAAGAAACAGACTGAGAAAACAGAGTAAAAGTTTCTCCTGCCTCCCGTTCCATTTGTGCTACATGAAAGATCGCATCTTCACATGCTAACTTCTGAGAAATAAGTGTGTGTGAAAGCCGTTTTCCACGTAGCTGTTTGGGAATACATAGATTCTTTTCAGTTGCAAATTACACTCCATAGGTATATAGTGGAATTTACTAGCTCCAACTCAGTTTTACAGTGGAAACTGGAGGAACATCAAACCGGCTCTAGGAAACAGAGAAACCAGAGTAAAAGAATCTCCTGCAAAACTTTCCCTTTGTGCTAGATGAACGAAATTCTCTCCACATACTCAGTTCTCAGAGGTAATTGTGTGTGAAAGCCGTACTTCACCTAGCTTGTTCATAGCCCAAAGTTTGTTTTCAGTTGCGAACTACACTCCATACATATATATGGGGAAGTAGAAGCTCCACCACGATTTTACACTGAAAACTGCAGGAAGTTCAAACCGGCACTAGGGAACAGACTGAGAATCCAAAGTAAAGTTTCTCCTGTAACGCATTCCATTTATGCTTGATAACGAACGTCTCTCCACATACTTAGTTCTCAGAGATAAATGTGTGTGAAATCCGTCCTTCAACTAGCTTGTTTGGAACACAAAGTTTCGTTTTATTTGCAAACTACAATTTATACATATATATCGGGAGGTACTAGCTCGAAATCTTATTTACAATGAAAACGGCAGGAACTTCATACGGGCTCTAGGAAACAGAATTAGAAACCAGAGTAAAATTTTTCCGGCATACCGTTCCTTTTGTGCTAGATGAACGAAAGTCTCTCCACATACTCAGTTCTCAGAAATAAGTGTGTGTGAAAGCCGTCTTTAACCTAGCTTGTTGGGAACACAAACTTACTTTTCTGTTGCAAAGTACACTCCATACATATATAGCAGTTGTACTAGCTCCAACTCGGTTTAACAGTGAAAACTGCAGGAATTTCAAACCGGCACTAGGAAACAGGCTGAGAAACCAGAGTAAAATTTCTCCTGCAATCCTTTCCCTTTGTGCTAGATGAACTAACGTCTCTCCACATACTCAGTTCTCAGAGGTAAGTGTGTGTGAAAGCCGTCCTTCACACAGCTTGTTGGGAACACAAAGTTACTTTTCAGTTGCAAACTACACTCCATATATATATATGGGGCGCTACAAGCTCCAACTCAGTTTTACAGTGAAAACTTCAGAAAATTCAACCCGAAACTGGGAAACAGCCTGAGAATCCAGAGAAAAGTTTCCCCTGTAACACGTTCCCTTTGTTCCAGATGAACGAACTTCTCTCCACATACTCAGTTCTCAGACATAAGAGTGTGTGAACTACGTCCTTCACCTAGCTTGTAGGGAACACATAGATTCTTTTCAATTGCAATCTACACTCCATACATATATATGTTGAGGTACTAGTTCCAACACGATTTTACACTGAAAACTGCAGGAACTTCAAACCGGCACTAAGAAACAGACTGAGAAAACAGTGTAAAATTTCTCCTGCTCCCCGTTCCATTTGTGCTACAAGAACGATCGTCTCTTCACATGCTCACTTTTAAGAAATAAGTGTGTGTGAAAGCCGTTTTCCACGTAGCTTTTTGGGAATACATAGTTTCTTTTCAGTTGCAAATTACACTGCATAGATATATAGTGGAATTTACTAGCTCCAACTCAGTTTTACAGTGGAAACTGGAGGAACTTCAAACCGGCCCTAGGAAACAGAGAAACCAGAGTAAAAGAATCTCCTGCAAACCTTTCCCTTTGTGCTAGTTGAACGAAATTCTCTCCACATACTCAGTTTTCAGAGGTAAATTTGTGTGAAAGCCGTCCTTCACCTAGCTTGTTCAGAGCCCAAAGTTTGTTTTCAGTTGCGTTCTACACTGCATACATATATATGGGAAGTAGAAGCTCCACCACAATTTTACAGTGAAAACTGCAGAAGCTTCAAAAGTGCACTAAGAAAAAGACTGAGAAACCAGAGTAAATGTGTCACCTGCAACTCACTCCCTTTGTGCTAGATAACGAACGTCTCTATACATATTAAGTTCTCACAGATAAGTGTGTGTGAAAGCCGTCCTTCACCCAGCTTGTGGGAACACAAAGTTTCTTTTCAGTTTAAAATTACACTCCATACATATATAGCGGGTAGTACAAGCTCCAACACGTTTTTACAGAGTAATCTGCAGGAACTTCGATCTGACACTAGCAAACAGACTGAGAAACCAGAGTGAAATTTTCTCTTGCCTCCCGTTCCATTTGTGCTAGATGAACGATCGTCTCTTCACATTCTCACTTCTGAGAGATAACTGTGTGTGAAAGCCGTTCTTCACCTAGCTTGTTAGGAATACATAGTTTCTTTTCAGTTGCAAATTACACTCCATATATATATGGGGAGGTCTACCTCCAACTCGGTTTTATAGTGGAAACTGGAGGAACTTCTAACTGGCACTAGGAAACAGGCCGAGAAACCAAAGAACAAGTATCTCCTCAAAAATTTCCCTTTGTGCTGGATGAACGAAAGTCTCTCCACATACTCAGTTCTCAGAAATAAGTGTGTGTGAAAGCCGTCTTTTACCTAGCTTGTTGGGAACACAAACTTACTTTTCTGTTGCAAACTACACTCCATACATATATAGAAGTTGTACTAGCTCCAACTCGGTTTAACAGTGAAAACTGCAGGAATTTCAAACCAGGCACTAGGAATCAGGCTGAGAAACCAGAGTAAAATTTCTCCTGCAATCCTTTCCCTTTGTGCTAGATGAACTAACGTCTCTCCACATACTCAGTTCTCAGAGGTAAGTGTGTGTGAAATGCCGTCCTTCACACAGCTTGTTGGAACACAAAGTTACTTTTCAGTTGCAAACTACACTCCATATATATATATGGGGCGCTACAAGCTCCAACTCAGTTTTACAGTGAAAACTTCAGAAAATTCAACCCGAAACTGGGAAACAGCCTGAGAATCCAGAGAAAAGTTTCCCCTGTAACACGTTCCCTTTGTTCCAGATGAACGAACTTCTCTCCACATACTCAGTTCTCAGACATAAGAGTGTGTGAACTACGTCCTTCACCTAGCTTGTTAGGGAACACATAGATTCTTTTCAATTGCAATCTACACTCCATACATATATATGTTGAGGTACTAGTTCCAACACGATTTTACACTGAAAACTGCAGGAACTTCAAACCGGCACTAAGAAACAGACTGAGAAAACAGTGTAAAATTTCTCCTGCTTCCCGTTCCATTTGTGCTACAAGAACGATCGTCTCTTCACATGCTCACTTTTAAGAAATAAGTGTGTGTGAAAGCCGTTTTCCACGTAGCTTTTTGGGAATACATAGTTTCTTTTCAGTTGCAAATTACACTGCCATAGATATATAGTGGAATTTACTAGCTCCAACTCAGTTTTACAGTGGAAACTGGAGGAACTTCAAACCGGCCCTAGGAAACAGAGAAACCAGAGTAAAAGAATCTCCTGCAAACCTTTCCCTTTGTGCTAGTTGAACGAAATTCTCTCCACATACTCAGTTTTCAGAGGTAAATTTGTGTGAAAGCCGTCCTTCACCTAGCTTGTTCAGAGCCCAAAGTTTGTTTTCAGTTGCGTTCTACACTGCATACATATATATGGGGAAGTAGAAGCTCCACCACAATTTTACAGTGAAAACTGCAGAAGCTTCAAAAGTGCACTAAGAAAAAGACTGAGAAACCAGAGTAAATGTGTCACCTGCAACCCACTCCCTTTGTGCTAGATAACGAACGTCTCTATACATAATAAGTTCTCACAGATAAGTGTGTGTGAAAGCCGTCCTTCACCCAGCTTGTTGGGAACACAAAGTTTCTTTTCAGTTTAAAATTACACTCCATACATATATAGCGGGTAGTACAAGCTCCAACACGTTTTTACAGAGTAATCTGCAGGAACTTCAATCTGACACTAGCAAACAGACTGAGAAACCAGAGTGAAAGTTTCTCTTGCCTCCCGTTCCATTTGTGCTAGATGAACGATCGTCTCTTCACATGCTCACTTCTGAGAGATAACTGTGTGTGAAAGCCGTTCTTCACCTAGCTTGTTAGGAATACATAGTTTCTTTTCAGTTGCAAATTACACTCCATATATATATGGGGAGGTCTACCTCCAACTCGGTTTTATAGTGGAAACTGGAGGAACTTCTAACTGGCACTAGGAAACAGGCCGAGAAACCAAAGAACAAGTATCTCCTCAAAAATTTCCCTTTGTGCTGGATGAACGAAAGTCTCTCCACATACTCAGTTCTCAGAAATAAGTGTGTGTGAAAGCCGTCTTTTACCTAGCTTGTTGGGAACACAAACTTACTTTTCTGTTGCAAACTACACTCCATACATATATAGAAGTTGTACTAGCTCCAACTCGGTTTAACAGTGAAAACTGCAGGAATTTCAAACCGGCACTAGGAAATCAGGCTGAGAAACCAGAGTAAAATTTCTCCTGCAATCCTTTCCCTTTGTGCTAGATGAACTAACGTCTCTCCACATACTCAGTTCTCAGAGGTAAGTGTGTGTGAAAGCCGTCCTTCACACAGCTTGTTGGAACACAAAGTTACTTTTCAGTTGCAAACTACACTCCATATATATATATGGGGCGCTACAAGCTCCAACTCAGTTTTACAGTGAAAACTTCAGAAATTCAACCCGAAACTGGGAAACAGCCTGAGAATCCAGAGAAAAGTTTCCCCTGTGAACACGTTCCCTTTGTTCCAGATGAACGAACTTCTCTCCACATACTCAGTTCTCAGACATAAGAGTGTGTGAACTACGTCCTTCACCTAGCTTATAGGGAACACATAGATTCTTTTCAATTGCAATCTACACTCCATACATATATATGTTGAGGTACTAGTTCCAACACGATTTTACACTGAAAACTGCAGGAACTTCAAACCGGCACTAAGAAACAGACTGAGAAACAGTGTAAAATTTCTCCTGCTTCCCGTTCCATTTGTGCTACAAGAACGATCGTCTCTTCACATGCTCACTTTTAAGAAATAAGTGTGTGTGAAAGCCGTTTTCCACGTAGCTTTTTGGGAATACATAGTTTCTTTTCAGTTGCAAATTACACTCATAGATATATAGTGGAATTTACTAGCTCCAACTCAGTTTTACAGTGGAAACTGGAGGAACTTCAAACCGGCCCTAGGAAACAGAGAAACCAGAGTAAAAGAATCTCCTGCAAACCTTTCCCTTTGTGCTAGTTGAACGAAATTCTCTCCACATACTCAGTTTTCAGAGGTAAATTTGTGTGAAAGCCGTCCTTCACCTAGCTTGTTCAGAGCCCAAAGTTTGTTTTCAGTTGCGTTCTACACTGCATACATATATATGGGGAAGTAGAAGCTCCACCACAATTTTACAGTGAAAACTGCAGAAGCTTCAAAAGTGCACTAAGAAAAAGACTGAGAAACCAGAGTAAATGTGTCACCTGCAACCCACTCCCTTTGTGCTAGATAACGAACGTCTCTATACATAATAAGTTCTCACAGATAAGTGTGTGTGAAAGCCGTCCTTCACCCAGCTTGTTGGGAACACAAAGTTTCTTTTCAGTTTAAAATTACACTCCATACATATATAGCGGGTAGTACAAGCTCCAACACGTTTTTACAGAGTAATCTGCAGGAACTTCAATCTGACACTAGCAAACAGACTGAGAAACCAGAGTGAAAGTTTCTCTTGCCTCCCGTTCCATTTGTGAGAGATGAACGATCGTCTCTTCACATGCTCACTTCTGAGAGATAACTGTGTGTGAAAGCCGTTCTTCACCTAGCTTGTTAGGAATACATAGTTTCTTTTCAGTTGCAAATTACACTCCATATATATATGGGGAGGTCTACCTCCAACTCGGTTTTATAGTGGAAACTGGAGGAACTTCTAACTGGCACTAGGAAACAGGCCGAGAAACCAAAGAACAAGTATCTCCTCAAAAATTTCCCTTTGTGCTGGATGAACGAAAGTCTCTCCACATACTCAGTTCTCAGAAATAAGTGTGTGTGAAAGCCGTCTTTTACCTAGCTTGTTGGGAACACAAACTTACTTTTCTGTTGCAAACTACACTCCATACATATATAGAAGTTGTACTAGCTCCAACTCGGTTTAACAGTGAAAACTGCAGGAATTTCAAACCGGCACTAGGAATCAGGCTGAGAAACCAGAGTAAAATTTCTCCTGCAATCCTTTCCCTTTGTGCTAGATGAACTAACGTCTCTCCACATACTCAGTTCTCAGAGGTAAGTGTGTGTGAATGCCGTCCTTCACACAGTTTGTTGGCAACACAAAGTTACTTTTCAGTTGCAAACTACACTCCATATATATATATGGGGCGCTACAATCTCCAAATCGATTTTACAGTGAAAACAGCAAGAAATTCAACACAAAACTGGGAAACAGACTGAGAATCCAGAGAAAAGTTTCCCCTGTAACACGTTCCCTTTGTTCCAGATGAACGAACTTCTCTCCACATACTCAGTTCTCAGAGATAAAAGTGTGTGAACTACGTCCTTCACCTAGCTTGTTGGGAACACATAGATTCTTTTCAATTGCAATCTACACTCCATACATATATATGTTGAGGTACTAGTTCCAACACGATTTTACACTGAAAACTGCAGGAACTTCAAACCGGCACTAAGAAACAGACTGAGAAACAGTGTAAAATTTCTCCTGCTTCCCGTTCCATTTGTGCTACAAGAACGATCGTCTCTTCACATGCTCACTTTTAAGAAATAAGTGTGTGTGAAAGCCGTTTTCCACGTAGCTTTTTGGGAATACATAGTTTCTTTCAGTTGCAAATTACACTCCATAGATATATAGTGGAATTTACTAGCTCCAACTCAGTTTTACAGTGGGAAACTAGGAGGAAACTTCAAACCGGCCCTAGGAAACAGAGAAACCAGAGTAAAAGAATCTCCTGCAAACCTTTCCCTTTGTGCTAGTTGAACGAAATTCTCTCCACATACTCAGTTTTCAGAGGTAAATTTGTGTGAAAGCCGTCCTTCACCTAGCTTGTTCAGAGCCCAAAGTTTGTTTTCAGTTGCGTTCTACACTGCATACATCTATATGGGGAAGTAGAAGCTCCACCACAATTTTACAGTGAAAACTGCAGAAGCTTCAAAAGTGCACTAAGAAAAGACTGAGAAACCAGAGTAAATGTGTCACCTGCAACCCACTCCCTTTGTGCTAGATAACGAACGTCTCTATACATAATAAGTTCTCACAGATAAGTGTGTGTGAAAGCCGTCCTTCACCCAGCTTGTTGGGAACACAAAGTTTCTTTTCAGTTTAAAATTACACTCCATACATATATAGCGGGTAGTACAAGCTCCAACACGTTTTTACAGAGTAATCTGCAGGAACTTCAATCTGACACTAGCAAACAGAATGAGAAACCAGAGTGAAAGTTTCTCTTGCCTCCCGTTCCATTTGTGCTAGATGAACGATCGTCTCTTCACATGCTCACTTCTGAGAGATAACTGTGTGTGAAAGCCGTTCTTCACCTAGCTTGTTAGGAATACATAGTTTCTTTTCAGTTGCAAATTACACTCCATATATATATGGGGAGGTCTACCTCCAACTCGGTTTTATAGTGGAAACTGGAGGAACTTCTAACTGGCACTAGGAAACAGGCCGAGAAACCAAAGAACAAGTATCTCCTCAAAAATTTCCCTTTGTGCTGGATGAACGAAAGTCTCTCCACATACTCAGTTCTCAGAAATAAGTGTGTGTGAAAGCCGTCTTTTACCTAGCTTGTTGGGAACACAAACTTACTTTTCTGTTGCAAACTACACTCCATACATATATAGAAGTTGTACTAGCTCCAACTCGGTTTAACAGTGAAAACTGCAGGAATTTCAAACCGGCACTAGGAAACAGGCTGAGAAACCAGAGTAAAATTTCTCCTGCAATCCTTTCCCTTTGTGCTAGATGAAATAACGTCTCTCCACATACTCAGTTCTCAGAGGTAAGTGTGTGTGAATGCCGTCCTTCACACAGTTTGTTGGCAACACAAAGTTACTTTTCAGTTGCAAACTACACTCCATATATATATATGGGGCGCTACAATCTCCAAATTGGTTTTACAGTGAAAACAGCAAGAAATTCAACACAAAACTGGGAAACAGACTGAGAATCCAGAGAAAAGTTTCCCCTGTAACACGTTCCCTTTGTTCCAGATGAACGAACTTCTCTCCACATACTCAGTTCTCAGAATAAGAGTGTGTGAACTACGTCCTTCACCTAGCTTGTTGGGAACACATAGATTCTTTTCAATTGCAATCTACACTCCATACATATATATGTTGAGGGTACTAGTTCCAACACGATTTTACACTGAAAACTGCAGGAACTTCAAACCGGCACTAAGAAACAGACTGAGAAACAGTGTAAAAATTTCTCCTGCTTCCCGTTCCATTTGTGCTACAAGAACGATCGTCTCTTCACATGCTTCACTTTTAAGAAATAAGTGTGTGTGAAAGCCGTTTTCCACGTAGCTTTTTGGGAATACATAGTTTCTTTTCAGTTGCAAATTACACTCCATAGATATATAGTGGAATTTACTAGCTCCAACTCAGTTTTACAGTGGAAACTAGAGGAACTTCAAACCGGCCCTAGGAAACAGAGAAACCAGAGTAAAGAATCTCCTGCAAACCTTTCCCTTTGTGCTAGATTGAACGAAATTCTCTCACATACTCAGTTTTCAGAGGTTAAATTTGTGTGAAGCCGTCCTTCACCTAGCTTGTTCAGAGCCCAAAGTTTGTTTTCAGTTGCGTTCTACACTGCATACATATATATGGGGAAGTAGAAGCTCCACCACAATTTACAGTGAAAACTGCAGAAGC
The DNA here is from genome assembly GCF_009834535.1 of Camelus ferus. NCBI lineage: Eukaryota > Metazoa > Chordata > Mammalia > Artiodactyla > Camelidae > Camelus > Camelus ferus. The sequence continues at coordinate 1,247 of NW_022588277.1, read as the reverse complement.
TTCAAAAGTGCACTAAGAAAAGACTGAGAAACCATGAGTAAATGTGTCACCTGCAACCCCACTCCCTTTGTGCTAGATAACGAAACGTCTCTATACATAATAAGTTCTCACAGATAAGTGTGTGTGAAGCCGTCCTTCACCCCAGCTTGTTGGGAACACAAAGTTTCTTTTCAGTTTAAAATTACACTCCATACATATATAGCGGGTAGTACAAGCTCCAACACGTTTTTACAGAGTAATCTGCAGGAACTTCAATCTGACACTAGCAAACAGACTGAGAAACCAGAGTGAAAGTTTCTCTTGCCTCCCGTTCCATTTGTGAGAGATGAACGATCGTCTCTTCACATGCTCACTTCTGAGAGATAACTGTGTGTGAAAGCCGTTCTTCACCTAGCTTGTTAGGAATACATAGTTTCTTTTCAGTTGCAAATTACACTCCATATATATATGGGGAGGTCTACCTCCAACTCGGTTTTATAGTGGAAACTGGAGGAACTTCTAACTGGCACTAGGAAACAGGCCGAGAAACCAAAGAACAAGTATCTCCTCAAAAATTTCCCTTTGTGCTGGATGAACGAAAGTCTCTCCACATACTCAGTTCTCAGAAATAAGTGTGTGTGAAAGCCGTCTTTTACCTAGCTTGTTGGGAACACAAACTTACTTTTCTGTTGCAAACTACACTCCATACATATATAGAAGTTGTACTAGCTCCAACTCGGTTTAACAGTGAAAACTGCAGGAATTTCAAACCGGCACTAGGAAACAGGCTGAGAAACCAGAGTAAAATTTCTCCTGCAATCCTTTCCCTTTGTGCTAGATGAACTAACGTCTCTCCACATACTCAGTTCTCAGAGGTAAGTGTGTGTGAAAGCCGTCCTTCACACAGCTTGTTGGGAACACAAAGTTACTTTTCAGTTGCAAACTACACTCCATATATATATATGGGGCGCTACAAGCTCCAACTCAGTTTTACAGTGAAAACTTCAGAAAATTCAACCCGAAACTGGGAAACAGCCTGAGAATCCAGAGAAAAGTTTCCCCTGTAACACGTTCCCTTTGTTCCAGATGAACGAACTTCTCTCCACATACTCAGTTCTCAGAGATAAAAGTGTGTGAACTACGGCCTTCACCTAGCTTGTAGGGAACACATAGATTCTTTTCAATTGCAAACTACACTCCATACATATATATGTTGAGGTACTAGTTCCAACGCGATTTTACACTGAAAACTGCAGGAACTTCAAACC